>NW_025236715.1:0-5113 GCF_018294505.1 Triticum aestivum | reverse complement strand
GAGAGAATTAGGGTTGCGCGTCGCCGCCTGCACGCGATCTGTCAATCCGAGGGCAGATCGATTTCTGCTGCCGCCGTTGAAACCGAGATCGACAGGAGTTCCCACGACGTGCAAATCACCCAAGCTGCAGTCGTTTTTTGTCCGATTCCCCCAAGTTGTGGATGCTACCCACGTACAGGCTACAAGTTCCGAGGACATCAACCGTGGCTGTTGGTGCTACTTCCGCTGAAGCCAAATTCATCTACTCGAGGACAGGAGTACTAGTCGAGTACTACTTGTTCCCATCACGTCAACTTGTCAAGCATCAAGTCTGTCGTGAGGGCTACTAGTTCATATTTCTTTTCCCTTCGACTGCTACGTCCACTAGCGGATACTACCAGGTGCTACTGTTCCTTGCTCAATTTGATCCGCATATAAATTCTGTCAAAAAAAATTCTACCGGCTTGTACTACTTTGTGTACACAGATTTAATCTACTCATGGCATCCATGAAGTACGATCTTCCGCTGCTGGACCGTGACACAAGGTTTACCCTATGGCAAGTCAAGATGCGGGCGTTGTTGGCACAGTCCGACTATGATGAAGCACTTGATAGTTTTGGAAGAACAGAATTCAGGACTGGACCGATGAGGAGAAAAGAATTGATTGTAAGGCTTTGTCACAAATTCAACTCCATTTGCAAAATAATATTTTGCAGGAAGTTTTGAGCGAGAAAACTGCCGCCGCTCTATGGTTAAAGCTGGAAGGGATTTGCATGACCAAGGATCTCACCAGCAAGATGCATCTGAAGCAAAAATTATTCCTGAACAGGTTACCCGAGGGAGGTAATGTTTTGAATCATATTTCAGAATTTAAAAAGATCATATCTGATCTAGCTGCAATGGAGGTTAAGTATGAAGAGGAAGATACTGCTTTAATGTTACTTTGTTCACTGCCAAGTTCTTATACCAATTTTAGAGACACCATATTATACAGTCGTGATACTCTCACGCTTAATGAAGTTTATGAAGCTTTGAACTCTAAGGAGAAGATGAAACTAATGGTGCCTCATGATGGTTCAAGTTCATCCCAAGCCGAGGGATTATCTGTTCGTGGCAGGACAAAGGAGAAGAACTCCAATAGTGGAAACAGAGGCGAAAGTAAGAACGGCTACAGGGGCCGGTCGCAATCCAGAGACAAGAAGTATTGCAGATATTGCAGGAGAGACGGGCATGACATCTCTGAGTGTTTCAAGTTGCAGAACAAGGAAAAGAGGAAAGGTAACAAACAAGGTGAAAATTCTGCTAACGTTGCTCGTGATGATAGTTCCGATGATGCTCTTGTCGTTATTGCTGGATGTGCTGAGACCAATGATGAGTGGGTACTTGACACTGCATGCACTTTTCATATGTGTCCACATAGAGATTGGTTTACTACTTTTGATTCCACTACTTCTGCTGGTTCCGTTTTGGGTTTTGATAATTCACCATGCAATATTGAAGGCATAGGTTCTATTCGAATCAAGATGTTCGATGGCATAATCAGAACTTTGACAAATGTTCAGTATATTCCGAAGATGAAGAGAAATCTTATTTCTATGAGTGCCCTTGATGCAAAGGGGTACAAATATTCAGGTGGAGATAGTGTTTTGAAGGTCACCAAAGGTTCCCTTGTTGTGATGAAAGGTGACTTAAGTTCGACCAATGGTCTTTATTACCTTCGAGGTTCTACTGTTTCAGGTAACGCTACTCTAGTTGTTTCAAAGAATTCTGATTGTGATGCTGCTAACCTTTGGCATATGCGTCTTGGACATATGAGTGAACTTGGTTTGGCAGAGTTAAACAAGAGAGGTCTCCTTGATGGATATGAACCTGGTAAACTGAAATTTTGTGCGCACTGTATCTTCGGCAAGCACAAGAGGGTGAAGTTCAATACTTCGACCCATACAACTGAAGGCATTCTTGATTATGTGCATTCTGATTTATGGGGACCATCTCGCAAGAAGTCACTAGGTGGTGCTAGTTACATGCTGACTATTATTGATGATTATTCGAGAAAAGTTTGGCCTTATTTCTTGAAGCATAAATATGAAGCATTCTCAGCTTTTAAGGAGTGGAAGATTATGGTTGAAAGACAAACTGAAAGGAAGGTAAAAATACTTCGCACTGATAATGGTATGGAATTCTGTTCTAAGCAATTTAAGAATTATTGCAAGTCTGAAGGCATTGTCAGACATTACACCGTTCCTTATACTCCTCAACAAAACGGTGTTGCTGAGCGTATGAACATGACCATTATTTCCAGAGCCCGTTGCATGTTGTCCAATGCAGGTTTGCATAGGCGTTTTTGGGCTGAGGCCGCTTCCACTGCTTGTTATCTCATTAATCGTTCACCATCTATTGCTCTTAATAAGAAACTCCAATTGAGGTATGGTCTGGTTCACCTGCTGATTATTCACAGTTGAGAGTTTTTGGTTGCATGCTTATTCTCATGTTGATAATGGAAAGTTGGAGCCTAGGGCTGTTAAGTGCATATTTCTTGGTTATAAGTCTGGTGTTAAAGGTTATAAATTGTGGAATCCCGAAACCCAGAAGGTTGTTATTAGCAGAAATGTTATCTTTAATGAATCTGCTATGTTACATGATGTTTCATCTACTAATGTTCCCATTGAGAGTGAACAGCAGCCTATTGTTCAGGAGCCTACTGTTCAGGTGGAGCATGTTATTGAAACAGGTGATACATCTGGTAATGAAATTGTTGATGCACATGATGAACCCGTCGTTAATGATGATCATGTCACTCCCACTCCAAGTCAGCCTATTGTTCCACCCAGTTGGAATCTTGCACGTGACAGAGTTAGACGGGGTATTAATAAACCTGATAGGTTAATTGAAGAGTGCAATATTGTTTCTTTTGCTTTATCTGTTGCAGAAGAAATTGAAGGTAATGCTGAGCCTTCTTCATATTCTGAGGCTATTATTTCTGGTGATAGTAATAAGTGGATGACCGCTATGCATGATGAGATGGAATCACTTGAAAAGAATGGCACTTGGGATTTAGTAAAATTGCCCAGAGAGAAGAAACCTATTTGTTGCAAATGGGTTTTCAGGAGGAAAGAAGGTGTTTCTCCTAATGATGAGACAAGATATAAAGCAAGGTTAGTTGCTAAAGGTTATAGCCAGATTCCAGGTATTGACTATAACGAAGTCTTTTCTCCTGTTGTGAAGCATAGCTCTATTCGCACTTTACTTAGTATTGTTGCCATGCATGATCTTGAGCTTGAACAATTGGATGTTAAAACTGCATTCTTACATGGAGAATTATAAGAGGATTTTTATATGGAACAACCTGAAGGTTTTGTTATTCCTGGAAAAGAAAAGCTTGTCTGCAAGTTAAAGAAATCTCTTTATGGATTGAAGCAATCCCCTAGACAGTGGTACAAGAGATTTGACACCTTTATGCTCTCTCAAGGTTTCAAAAGGTCTAATTATGATAGTTGTGTTTATTTGAAAACTATCAACAGTTCAACTATTTATTTGCTCCTTTATGTTGATGATATGCTTATTGCTGCAAAGAGTATGTCAGAGATTAATGAACTAAAGAAGCAATTGAGTAATGAATTTGAGATGAAGGATTTGGGTGCAGCAAAGAAAATACTTGGCATGGAAATATCCAGAGATAGACCGTCTGGAAAAGTATATCTAAGTCAGAAGGGATATATAGATAAAGTTCTTCGTCGTTTTAATATGCATAATGCCAAGCCGGTGAGTACACCGTTAGCTGCACACTTCAAATTGTCATCAGCTTTATGTCCTAAGTCAGATGCAGATATTGAGTACATGTCTAGAGTTCCCTATTCAAGTGCAGTTGGTTCACTTATGTATGCCATGGTTTGTTCTCGTCCTGACCTATCATATGCATTGAGTGTTGTCAGTAGATACATGGCTAATCCTGGAAAAGAGCATTGGAAAGCAGTTCAGTGTATTTTCAGATACCTGCGAGGTACTTCTAATGCTTATTTACAGTTTGGGAAAACTGGAGATGGACTTGTTGGTTTCGTTGATTCTGATTTTGCTGGTGATTTGGATAAGAGAAGATCACTCACAGGTTATGTTTTCACCATTGGTGGTTGTGCTGTGAGTTGGAGAGCAACTTTGTAGTCTATTGTGGCTTGTTCCACTACTGATGCCGAGTATATGGCTATTTCTAAGGCATGCAAAGAAGCTATCTGGTTGAGAGGTTTGTACACTGAGCTTTGTGGAGATTCATCTTGCCCTACTGTATTTAGTGACAGTCAAAGTGCCATATATCTTACAAAGAATCGAATGTATCATGAGAGGACAAAGCACATTGATGTCAGATTTCACTATATTCGAGATGTTGTTGCTGAAGGTGATTTGAAGGTATACAAGATAAGTACTCATGATAATCCTGCTGATATGATGACAAAGCCAGTTCCGACCAATAAGTTTGAGCTTTGCTCAGGCTTAGTTGGTATTTCTCACTAGTCCTATGGACTTTGACGCACAAGGTGTTTATGCTGATTTGGATGGAGTTATCTACTTTCTTCGACTACTTGAGGGAATTTTGATCAAGGTGGAGATTGTTAAATTGTGATCCAAATTATACCATGTTGGACTAGACGTAGTACAACCGGTGTGGGCCTTTGCGTTGACGTCGACGCATACGAGTACAACTCGTTTACTTGTCCTCCAAGGACTCTCATGTATTGCCCTCTTATATACCCCATGTAGTCGCACTTCATACGGTTTGTCGTCTCGTGCTTGTAATACTCCTCCATCATAGTGATTGCGCCTTCGTGCGTCCGTGGTTTTCTCCCGCAAGGGTTTCCACGTAAAAATCCGTGTCTCTTTGTCTCGTTTATTTCTCGTTATTATCTAACATAAATGCTGGTGGAATACCTCAGATATAAGCTGCTCGCATGACCATGGTTTGGAAGGGGTGTTGTGATGAACCCTCCCCATGCGCCGGTCTCCGACGAGTAGACGCATGCCACTGCTCGTCGGTTTTCTACCCCGCCGTCTGCCGCCACCAAGACCACCTTAAAGTGCTCGGTGTCACCGGCGGCAGCGCGAAGCACCGCCCCGTTGATGAGGCGCTCATCCCAACCATTC
>NW_025236714.1:0-5114 GCF_018294505.1 Triticum aestivum | reverse complement strand
TTTGACTGGCTTGAATCCTTTTAGGATATTTAGGCTGTGCTCTGCCAGCCTGCGTGGGATTCCTGGCATGTCTGAAGGGTGCTAGGCGAAAATGTCCCAATTTTCCCGAAGGAATTCTCGTAGTGCGGCTTCTACATCAGGATTTAATTGTGCCCCAATGGAGGCCGTCTTTGTGGGGTCCGTTGGATGGACCTGGAATTTGACTATTTCGTCTGCTGGTTTAAAAGAGGTGGACTTAGACCTCTTATCGAGTATCACATCATCCCTATCCACCATGGAGCACAGCGCAGTGAGCTCCTCTGCCGCTAGGGCTTCGAATAATGCCTCTAGGGCCAGTGCGGCTGTCTTATTTTCAGCGCGGAGTGCTATATCTGGATCACTGACGAGAGTGATTATTCCATTGGGCCCGGGCATTTTGAGCTTCATGTACCCATAATGGGGTATAGCTTGGAAGACTGTGAATGCCTCTCGTCCTAACAAGGCGTGATATCTGCTGCCGAATGGGGCCACTTGGAACGTGACCTCTTCGGACCTGTAGTTGTCCGGCGAGCCGAACACTATGTCTAGTGTGATTTTTCCTGTGCAGCGTACTTCTCGACTAGGGATTATTCCCCTGAAGGTTGTGCTGCTTCGCTCAATGCGGCTCTAGTCAATTTCCATTTTTTGAAGGGTTTCCTCATAGATGAGGTTTAATCCGCTGCCGCCATCCATGAGTACCTTGGTAAGACGAAAGTCGTCCGCTATCGGACTGAGGACCAATGCGGCTGGTGCTCGAGCTGTTCGAAATTTAGGTGCATCGCTGGCATTGAAGGTGATAGCTGTGTCGCTCCGTGGATTCGTTGTTGCTACTTGGTAGACTTCTGCGAGGCTGCGGATTGTTCGCTTCCGCATGTTATTTGATGCGAAAGTCTCGAAGACTGTTAATACCATACAGGTACTGTTGGGCTGGTTGTCCGGGGCTAGAAAGCCTTCGCCACTTTTGGCCACCTGCCGTAGTATCCAACATGCTCGGAGGCTATGTGTTGGAGTGGCGCCCTCCGTACTGTGGATTTCGCAGGGTCCGATGAGCCATCCCTCCAGTACGGTTCCGTGCCCTTTAGTGGTTTTTTGCTTTTTGGTTTTTAATCCAGGTGCTTGAGTATGACGCACCCTTTTATTTCGGACTAGGGTTGTATTCAGGGCCGGATTGTCCCAAAATCTAGTTTCGGTTTTCCAGGCGCTCTCCATCGCACAGTATTTTTGTACAATAGTCGCTAGGTCGGCGAAGCATGTAACTTCGCGACGACTTATGGCGTTTATGATTCCCTTGTCCGTGCAATTGTTGCAAAAAATTGAAATCGCGCTTTCTTCACGGCAGTCCTTTATCCTGTTCATAACCAGGAGGAATCTGGCCCAGTAATGATGTACTGTTTCATCGAGCTCTTGCCGTATTTGAGATAGATCGCTTATGTTTGGGTGGGCGGGTGGAATTAAGTTCGAAACCCCGCCCGATCTGAGGCTCAAAGGCCAAGAAGTTTCTGGATTTGGAAGCTTGGTTTGTTGGATGCCTTCCAACAAATCTGGTCCGATGCCTGACTTTAGGTTCAGTATTTGATTGACGTCCGTCTCTCCGCGGGAATCCGGCATGGAGGGATCGGGAATCCGGACATAGCTGGTTTTTAACATAGAAGAAGAGTCGCCGCATTGTTCCTCTACCACAACAACGTGGTGGGTAGCCTGGGAGAGTTAATTTCTCTCAGATTGGTTTTAAGACCAATCTGATCATAGTCTGTAGCGAGTCCCAGGGCGGCGATGCGATCCAAGATCTCGTTTACGGAGGAGAGCTCAATCGGATCTAGCTGCTCGGCGAATTCCGAGCTGACGTGAAGATCGCTTTTGATGACTGGAGAGGTCATCGTCGGAGCGGTGGCCGAATAGGCGGTCATAAGAAAACCACCTAGCCGGATAGTTTGGCCGGCGGCCAAAGCTCCCTTGACGACGGCGCCATCTTTAAAGACGGGAAAAGGCATCCTTCCTGATTGCGACGGCACAAAGGAACTCTCAACGAGAGCACTAATGTCGGTGTCAAAATCGGCGGATCTCGGGTAGGGGGTCCCGAACTGTGCGTCTAGGCGGATGGTAACAGGAGACAAGGGACACGATGTTTTACCCAGGTTCGGGCCCTCTTGATGGAGGTAAAACCCTATGTCCTGCTTGATTAATATTGACGATGTGTGTTACAAGAGTAGATCTACCACGAGATCAAGGAGGGTAAACCCTAGAAGCTATCCTATGGTATGATTGTTATTCGTCCTACGGACTAAAGCCATCCGGTTTATATACACACCGGAGAGGGCTAGGGTTACACAAAGTCGGTTACAATGGTAGGAGATCTACATATCCGTATCGCCAAGCTTGCCTTCCACGCCAAGGAAAGTCCCATCCGGACACGGGACGAAGTCTTCAATCTTGTATCTTCATAGTCTTGGAGTCCGGCCGATGATGATAGTTCGGCTATCCGGACACCCCCTAGTCCAGGACTCCCTCAACGTCTTTCAGCCCATATGAGGCCTTCATATCTTTCGGCCCTTTACAGGCCCACGGTGACTCTAGCCCATAATGAACAATAATTTTCTTTGTACCCGTTAACAGCCCGTGATTTACATGGGCCGTTTCCATCCCGTGTTAGCTTTCGGCCTATTGACGGCCCATACGTTCTTGGGCTCCTTTTCGGCCCTCGATTACTTCCGCCCGTTACTGGCCTGTTCTCCTAATGGGCCAAATTCGGCCCATGGCAAGAGTCGGCCTGTTACTGGCCTATTACCCTAATGGGCCAAATTTGGCCCATGGCAAGAGTCGGCCCATTTCTGGCCTGTTAACCCGTTTCGCCGTTTCCAGCCCGTCATATATTCTGGCCCATTAACGACCCATTATGCCTATGACAGAATTAAGCTTTTGCTGTCCTATGGCCTGTTAACGGCCTGTTACCGTGCTTGACCGATACCAATTACGCCCGTTTACGACCCATGTAGCCCATTTATCCGACGGCCCAAGGCCCACCGATTCTAAGGCCCTGTTGGAGGCCCATTTATCGACGGCCCATAGGACACCCATGGATCCTATGGCCCGTAGGAGACCCATGGATCCTACGGCCCGTATATGGCCCATGGTAGTTGTGGCCACTAGCAAACCAGGGAGAAAGAAGACTAGGAAATAAATAAGGCCGAAACTAACGCTAGGCTATTAAGGCAATTGCATAGATTACATCCACTCGGCATCAAAGATCGCCACCAGTGCAAATATAGGGAACACCCTACACTATACAAAAATGGCTTATTGTTTTCTTCAGCGGGTGGCTTCACGTTAAGAATAAATTTGGTATCGCACCAAAACAAATTAGAACTATATAAGAAAAGGAAGGTTGGCATAAAAATTAACAGTCTAGCAGATAAATGCACCACCATAAGTTCAGAAGCTCAGTTCATTTGACCTGACTATTATGTTTTCATGTTGTAGTGTCCGATGGAGCACCATAACCCTCGCCTTCATTTCCCCTAGGCTCCTGAACAACATAGCAAATGTCTGATAGTCTGGTTTCAAAACCATGCATATCTTGACGACATCGAACAATGTCTCTCCTTGTTTCACAAAGGGTCTCTGTTAGGGAATGGACTTGTGTCTGGAGCGCAGATACAACATTGCTTTGAGCTTGCATATCTTGATGATGAGGCAGTTTGGACGATATTGCCTTAACAACCAACCAAGTATTACGCAGGAACGTGCTTTTGGCACTGTTAGTGCACAGGTACTGACCCACTGCAGCTAGAGCTGACATTGCGGTTATAGTTGCCTCGCCACCTTCAGAAGGTGGCGGTTCCACCATTTTTTCCATAGCTCGCTGAAAAGTTGAGGAGGCATAGTTTTACATTAGTAGTACCAGAACAGAAAATATTAAGGAGGCAGCAAAACCAAACAAAATAGCTTTGGTCTATATTTAGAACTTATTCTGGTGAACCCATGTAAAATATTAGTTGTATTATATTGCAAAGTACATAATAAAACCAGGTTCCAAACATATGACCATGTACCATCGCTAATGTATTGTCAATTTCTTCACATTGTATTGAGGGCCAAGGATAAAGAGATGAAGTTTATAATACGAAAAGCAGAATATGACATCATTCATATCACAAAACAACTGAGAACAGACAAACATGCAATTGTAACGTTGTGTGGGAAAGTCGAGCATGGATCTAGATTACAGGTCAAGATCAAAGGAACATCACTCCTCTCTTTTAAACCTTGTAAGGTGCAATGATACGCTAAGACAATTGTGTATAAAATTGAAAGGAGTAATAGACATTGGCTGCAAACCATGCAGTTCAAGGCACAAGTTAGAGTAAGTAGTAGTTAAAAGGCATGAGGATTAAGGACTTACAACAGCGGCTTTGACTGATGTAGTCATGCCCTTCTTCTTGCTGGTGTGTTAGTCCTTGAAGATTTCCACAGCATTTGGTTCGGGTACTTTTTGGTCCTTGCAGGCTTTCCTCTGCATTTTGAACAAGTCAATATAGATCTGATAATATGGTACAACAAAAAGAGTGAAACATCAGCTAATTACAAGAGCCTCACAGTGTGCAATATAGCTATGAGATCCTGTCGTTTGTTGGAATTTCACTTTCGTACGGTTGGCCTTGTTCTTTGAATAGTTCACCTAAAAGAAGATAGATTTGTGTGGCTCATGCATAAATAGGACTTCAACATGTGATCTGATCACATATATGTAATGTACCTGATACTTTGGATCAGACCAGTGTTTAACAAGGCCCCTCCAGTCTTCATCCCATATATTTTCCACTCGAGATGTTTGGGAAAGTTCACTATTAGCCTTGCCTTCAAAGTGAGTTTTCCTCAAGTTATACCGATACTGTCGCAGAGAAGACTTGAAAACATGGGTGCAAGCTTGTCTGGTTGCATCATCTTGGCTATCCAACTTGAACCTCATCTGTTGAAAATTATGGGAGTCTCATTATCAGCAACCTAGAAAGTATGGGACAGAGCAAGACGATATTACTAGTTTCCATACATAACCATACTTACAGATAAATGGTCGAGGAAGGTGTTGAACTGGGTTT
>NW_025236713.1:0-5114 GCF_018294505.1 Triticum aestivum | reverse complement strand
TTTGACTGGCTTGAATCCTTTTAGGATATTTAGGCTGTGCTCTGCCAGCCTGCGTGGGATTCCTGGCATGTCTGAAGGGTGCTAGGCGAAAATGTCCCAATTTTCCCGAAGGAATTCTCGTAGTGCGGCTTCTACATCAGGATTTAATTGTGCCCCAATGGAGGCCGTCTTTGTGGGGTCCGTTGGATGGACCTGGAATTTGACTATTTCGTCTGCTGGTTTAAAAGAGGTGGACTTAGACCTCTTATCGAGTATCACATCATCCCTATCCACCATGGAGCACAGCGCAGTGAGCTCCTCTGCCGCTAGGGCTTCGAATAATGCCTCTAGGGCCAGTGCGGCTGTCTTATTTTCAGCGCGGAGTGCTATATCTGGATCACTGACGAGAGTGATTATTCCATTGGGCCCGGGCATTTTGAGCTTCATGTACCCATAATGGGGTATAGCTTGGAAGACTGTGAATGCCTCTCGTCCTAACAAGGCGTGATATCTGCTGCCGAATGGGGCCACTTGGAACGTGACCTCTTCGGACCTGTAGTTGTCCGGCGAGCCGAACACTATGTCTAGTGTGATTTTTCCTGTGCAGCGTACTTCTCGACTAGGGATTATTCCCCTGAAGGTTGTGCTGCTTCGCTCAATGCGGCTCTAGTCAATTTCCATTTTTTGAAGGGTTTCCTCATAGATGAGGTTTAATCCGCTGCCGCCATCCATGAGTACCTTGGTAAGACGAAAGTCGTCCGCTATCGGACTGAGGACCAATGCGGCTGGTGCTCGAGCTGTTCGAAATTTAGGTGCATCGCTGGCATTGAAGGTGATAGCTGTGTCGCTCCGTGGATTCGTTGTTGCTACTTGGTAGACTTCTGCGAGGCTGCGGATTGTTCGCTTCCGCATGTTATTTGATGCGAAAGTCTCGAAGACTGTTAATACCATACAGGTACTGTTGGGCTGGTTGTCCGGGGCTAGAAAGCCTTCGCCACTTTTGGCCACCTGCCGTAGTATCCAACATGCTCGGAGGCTATGTGTTGGAGTGGCGCCCTCCGTACTGTGGATTTCGCAGGGTCCGATGAGCCATCCCTCCAGTACGGTTCCGTGCCCTTTAGTGGTTTTTTGCTTTTTGGTTTTTAATCCAGGTGCTTGAGTATGACGCACCCTTTTATTTCGGACTAGGGTTGTATTCAGGGCCGGATTGTCCCAAAATCTAGTTTCGGTTTTCCAGGCGCTCTCCATCGCACAGTATTTTTGTACAATAGTCGCTAGGTCGGCGAAGCATGTAACTTCGCGACGACTTATGGCGTTTATGATTCCCTTGTCCGTGCAATTGTTGCAAAAAATTGAAATCGCGCTTTCTTCACGGCAGTCCTTTATCCTGTTCATAACCAGGAGGAATCTGGCCCAGTAATGATGTACTGTTTCATCGAGCTCTTGCCGTATTTGAGATAGATCGCTTATGTTTGGGTGGGCGGGTGGAATTAAGTTCGAAACCCCGCCCGATCTGAGGCTCAAAGGCCAAGAAGTTTCTGGATTTGGAAGCTTGGTTTGTTGGATGCCTTCCAACAAATCTGGTCCGATGCCTGACTTTAGGTTCAGTATTTGATTGACATCCGTCTCTCCGCGGGAATCCGGCATGGAGGGATCGGGAATCCGGACATAGCTGGTTTTTAACATAGAAGAAGAGTCGCCGCATTGTTCCTCTACCACAACAACATGGTGGGTAGCCTGGGAGAGTTAATTTCTCTCAGATTGGTTTTAAGACCAATCTGATCATAGTCTGTAGCGAGTCCCAGGGCGGCGATGCGATCCAAGATCTCGTTTACGGAGGAGAGCTCAATCGGATCTAGCTGCTCGGCGAATTCCGAGCTGACGTGAAGATCGCTTTTGATGACTGGAGAGGTCATCGTCGGAGCGGTGGCCGAATAGGCGGTCATAAGAAAACCACCTAGCCGGATAGTTTGGCCGGCGGCCAAAGCTCCCTTGACGACGGCGCCATCTTTAAAGACGGGAAAAGGCATCCTTCCTGATTGCGACGGCACAAAGGAACTCTCAACGAGAGCACTAATGTCGGTGTCAAAATCGGCGGATCTCGGGTAGGGGGTCCCGAACTGTGCGTCTAGGCGGATGGTAACAGGAGACAAGGGACACGATGTTTTACCCAGGTTCGGGCCCTCTTGATGGAGGTAAAACCCTATGTCCTGCTTGATTAATATTGACGATGTGTGTTACAAGAGTAGATCTACCACGAGATCAAGGAGGGTAAACCCTAGAAGCTATCCTATGGTATGATTGTTATTCGTCCTACGGACTAAAGCCATCCGGTTTATATACACACCGGAGAGGGCTAGGGTTACACAAAGTCGGTTACAATGGTAGGAGATCTACATATCCGTATCGCCAAGCTTGCCTTCCACGCCAAGGAAAGTCCCATCCGGACACGGGACGAAGTCTTCAATCTTGTATCTTCATAGTCTTGGAGTCCGGCCGATGATGATAGTTCGGCTATCCGGACACCCCCTAGTCCAGGACTCCCTCAACGTCTTTCAGCCCATATGAGGCCTTCATATCTTTCGGCCCTTTACAGGCCCACGGTGACTCTAGCCCATAATGAACAATAATTTTCTTTGTACCCGTTAACAGCCCGTGATTTACATGGGCCGTTTCCATCCCGTGTTAGCTTTCGGCCTATTGACGGCCCATACGTTCTTGGGCTCCTTTTCGGCCCTCGATTACTTCCGCCCGTTACTGGCCTGTTCTCCTAATGGGCCAAATTCGGCCCATGGCAAGAGTCGGCCTGTTACTGGCCTATTACCCTAATGGGCCAAATTTGGCCCATGGCAAGAGTCGGCCCATTTCTGGCCTGTTAACCCGTTTCGCCGTTTCCAGCCCGTCATATATTCTGGCCCATTAACGACCCATTATGCCTATGACAGAATTAAGCTTTTGCTGTCCTATGGCCTGTTAACGGCCTGTTACCGTGCTTGACCGATACCAATTACGCCCGTTTACGACCCATGTAGCCCATTTATCCGACGGCCCAAGGCCCACCGATTCTAAGGCCCTGTTGGAGGCCCATTTATCGACGGCCCATAGGACACCCATGGATCCTATGGCCCGTAGGAGACCCATGGATCCTACGGCCCGTATATGGCCCATGGTAGTTGTGGCCACTAGCAAACCAGGGAGAAAGAAGACTAGGAAATAAATAAGGCCGAAACTAACGCTAGGCTATTAAGGCAATTGCATAGATTACATCCACTCGGCATCAAAGATCGCCACCAGTGCAAATATAGGGAACACCCTACACTATACAAAAATGGCTTATTGTTTTCTTCAGCGGGTGGCTTCACGTTAAGAATAAATTTGGTATCGCACCAAAACAAATTAGAACTATATAAGAAAAGGAAGGTTGGCATAAAAATTAACAGTCTAGCAGATAAATGCACCACCATAAGTTCAGAAGCTCAGTTCATTTGACCTGACTATTATGTTTTCATGTTGTAGTGTCCGATGGAGCACCATAACCCTCGCCTTCATTTCCCCTAGGCTCCTGAACAACATAGCAAATGTCTGATAGTCTGGTTTCAAAACCATGCATATCTTGACGACATCGAACAATGTCTCTCCTTGTTTCACAAAGGGTCTCTGTTAGGGAATGGACTTGTGTCTGGAGCGCAGATACAACATTGCTTTGAGCTTGCATATCTTGATGATGAGGCAGTTTGGACGATATTGCCTTAACAACCAACCAAGTATTACGCAGGAACGTGCTTTTGGCACTGTTAGTGCACAGGTACTGACCCACTGCAGCTAGAGCTGACATTGCGGTTATAGTTGCCTCGCCACCTTCAGAAGGTGGCGGTTCCACCATTTTTTCCATAGCTCGCTGAAAAGTTGAGGAGGCATAGTTTTACATTAGTAGTACCAGAACAGAAAATATTAAGGAGGCAGCAAAACCAAACAAAATAGCTTTGGTCTATATTTAGAACTTATTCTGGTGAACCCATGTAAAATATTAGTTGTATTATATTGCAAAGTACATAATAAAACCAGGTTCCAAACATATGACCATGTACCATCGCTAATGTATTGTCAATTTCTTCACATTGTATTGAGGGCCAAGGATAAAGAGATGAAGTTTATAATACGAAAAGCAGAATATGACATCATTCATATCACAAAACAACTGAGAACAGACAAACATGCAATTGTAACGTTGTGTGGGAAAGTCGAGCATGGATCTAGATTACAGGTCAAGATCAAAGGAACATCACTCCTCTCTTTTAAACCTTGTAAGGTGCAATGATACGCTAAGACAATTGTGTATAAAATTGAAAGGAGTAATAGACATTGGCTGCAAACCATGCAGTTCAAGGCACAAGTTAGAGTAAGTAGTAGTTAAAAGGCATGAGGATTAAGGACTTACAACAGCGGCTTTGACTGATGTAGTCATGCCCTTCTTCTTGCTGGTGTGTTAGTCCTTGAAGATTTCCACAGCATTTGGTTCGGGTACTTTTTGGTCCTTGCAGGCTTTCCTCTGCATTTTGAACAAGTCAATATAGATCTGATAATATGGTACAACAAAAAGAGTGAAACATCAGCTAATTACAAGAGCCTCACAGTGTGCAATATAGCTATGAGATCCTGTCGTTTGTTGGAATTTCACTTTCGTACGGTTGGCCTTGTTCTTTGAATAGTTCACCTAAAAGAAGATAGATTTGTGTGGCTCATGCATAAATAGGACTTCAACATGTGATCTGATCACATATATGTAATGTACCTGATACTTTGGATCAGACCAGTGTTTAACAAGGCCCCTCCAGTCTTCATCCCATATATTTTCCACTCGAGATGTTTGGGAAAGTTCACTATTAGCCTTGCCTTCAAAGTGAGTTTTCCTCAAGTTATACCGATACTGTCGCAGAGAAGACTTGAAAACATGGGTGCAAGCTTGTCTGGTTGCATCATCTTGGCTATCCAACTTGAACCTCATCTGTTGAAAATTATGGGAGTCTCATTATCAGCAACCTAGAAAGTATGGGACAGAGCAAGACGATATTACTAGTTTCCATACATAACCATACTTACAGATAAATGGTCGAGGAAGGTGTTGAACTGGGTTT
>NW_025236712.1:0-5115 GCF_018294505.1 Triticum aestivum | reverse complement strand
CCGGTGTGAGGAGCGGCGTGCGGGGACTCGACCCCTTGGCGGCGGAGCTGCGCGAGGGGGAGGAGCCCGCGCCGGAGAAGATCAGCCCATGTCTGCGTTCGTACTCCTCCGTATCGCGGCGGAGGAGCGACTCCAGTGGCTGGAGGCCGTGGTTGGTGTACTTCTTAGCCACGCGGCATCTGCTCGGACACACCGCTAGCGCTCGCAGTCGGCCCTCCTGCCGGAGCTGCGGCGGGAGCTGCACATTCCGCCCCACATGGTGGTGTTTGGCGGCGGGATTGGACTCACCAGCGGCGAGAAAATAGAAGGGGGATTGGGGAATCGCGGCGGCGGAGGGGTAGGGTTTTGACATGTATCGGCGCCGCGAACCCGTAGATATACCGCGTCGGGGGTGGGGGCGGTTTGCGGGCCACTGTAAAATGTTTTACGGGCCAGACGAGTATACGGACTTTATTCTGGCTAAAAAAATGGGTCGGGCCCGTAAAGTCGCCGGGATTTTGAGGGGTGCTAGAGATGCTCTTACATCGTCCTCGGAGGATCCAACTTCATGTATCTACTCTGCTCTACTGCTACTTCACGTACGCATAACTTCAAAACCCACATTCATGCACGGGTGCACTTGCACTTCAAAATCCACATTAATTTCGCACCCTACATATAACGTAATCATTCATTTGAAATAACTTGACTTTACTGATTAAACAAGATAGTACAACGGATTGAGGATAGTGCAATGGACTGGACAAAGAAAATTTGAGCTATAGCTGATAAAAATAGAGTTGTGTCAAGTTCTTCAAAGTTTATTTTGAAATTTAAGGCACGCCATCTACGGATGCACAAATAAGTTACAACAAATTATGTACAAGTAATTGCCTCTCTCCGGTCTTTGCATCTTCACGTCCTCTCCAACCTCCGACAAAGTAGATGTCGAGGACAAGGTAGGTCATACAAGGTTCCATTCAACGCCACCTCAAAATCATTATTTTGTAAGCCAAAACTCACTTGCAAAACACAAAAATAGGATTCAGGAGGTGTAGCGAGTGGAAAAATTTTAGACGAGACAAACACTCGGTGTGGCCATCAAGGAGATCTTAGGCGAGACAAAATTTTCCAAGTGCAAGTCGCAGGGAAAAGCACGGCCCAAAAGGTTGCTCGCAAACTTGAGGTGGTATGTGCATTTTCCTGTGAGTGGATCGTAGACTTGCAATGTCGAAGCTGCCATTGTGTACAAATTTACGCTACCGTACACATAGAAAAGCAACTTTCGACCGTCACGCATCACCCTCAAAGGCATCACCGAATCACATGGTGAAGCCATTGGTATGGTGTACGCCTTGATCCAGGTGCCTTTTGCGGGGTCATTCATGAGCCATATGAGCCATGTGTTGATTGAGCTCTCTTGAACGATGCATAGGGTGTCATTAAGCTGGACCATACATCTCGTTTGTGTCTTCCGGTGAAGTTGGTCAAAAGATCTCATCGGGGCCTTGATCGACGGCATCCATTCCTCACTTTCAAGATCAAGCCGAAGTATATGGTGATAGTCCTTGTCCAAGTGCGACTGGTAAAGGAAGTGCATGACACCATTGACCATGATCGTGGGTTTGTGGTTATAGATGGTAGGGACTACTAGTTGCGAAGGAGACTGCATCTGCCTCCACTTGGCGCCATCTTCTAATGTAAGAACCTTGCAAGGCTGTTGAGCACCTGAGCTCTTGAGGCGGACTAACTTGTACGTGCCAGACGGGACAGCACAACCGACGTTGAGATTCACAATAGATTCATGGTTCAACTCTGCAGAGGCCCCCCTCATCACATTCCCAGTGGCCAGATCGATCACGTTGATGGCATAATTGTAGTTGCCAGAAGTGACCCAATAATCATCGGTGAGGCATAGAGGACCATCGAGGCGGCAGCGGCAAGTTAAAAGACCTCCTCTCTTAATCGCTTTTACTAGGTTCCCGTCCACGTCGACCAGTCGCAGCTCGTTGTCGGTACTATCATAGGAGGCGCACAGAAACAGGAGCAGCGGCTCTGCGTGGGCTCTGTGTGCAGCGACGAACGCCACCCCCTAGTCACGCACCGGAATCTGCAGACGGACTTCACCGGCACCCATGAGATGAGAGTATCTCAAAAATCACGTCGTGTGGTAACGAAGCCGGCAGCGACGTCGCGTCAGCCATGCGATGCTACAAATACAAATACCTAAGTGCTCGTGTTCATGACCTTTTTCTTAGATTGTTTGCGTGCTGTTCTAACAATATATTCCTATATTGTATGTATAGAGTTAGACCTCGAAAAGGAGTCGGATGGGTAGCCATAGCCGGACTGTACTCCAAGTCTGGACTTGCATCCGGATGGACGGAGAGGCGTACGTGTTCATCACGTGTGGACAAGTCGTGATATGTTCGGGGTCCTAATCTAGGAGAAGCCACAAATCTCCAGAATATCACCTGACATATACTATACGGCATAAGAGTTTATCCAACCCGAACGCAATTCATCTCTGGACCCCTCAACAACTCACGGCTGCTTTTACCATGGCCTCGCCGACGATGATGCCAGAAGATGTGGTCTTCGAGATACTCTCACGGGTGCCGGTGAAGTCGGCCTGCCGATTCCGGTGCGTGTCCAGCGCGTGGGACGCCCTCATCACCGGCCCGGCGTTCGTGGCCGCGCACAGAGCCCGCACGGAGCCGCTGCTCCTCTTCCTCGCTGCCGACTCCTCCGATGAGAACACCAGAGACCTGCGGCTGATGGACACGGACGGCAACGTCGTAAGAGTTATCAAGAGGCCTGGTGTCTGCACTTACGGCTACCGCCTCGACGGCACGGTCTGCATCACCAATGATTATCTTGGCGTCGAGTCGGTCATCAACGCCATCGATCTTCCCACCGGGGCTGTGACGAGGATCTCCACGCGGTGGAACAGGGAGTCGTTCTGGGATCTCAACGTCGGCTGTGCCGCCCCGTCTCGCACGTACAAGGTCGTCTGGCTCACCAGCAAACATTGCAAGGTTCTCACGTTACAAGATGGCCACGCCAAGTGGAGGCACGTGCAGTCCCCTTCGGAACGAGTCACCGCCGACAGCCCTAGCAACAGCTCCGCGGTCACTGTCAACGGTGTCATGCACTTCCTTTCCGGGTCCATGTCAGGGCTGGTGGAAAAGGTCTCTGTACTCCGCTTTGATCTCGAAAGTGAGGAGTGGAGGGTGTCGATCAAGGGCCCAACGAAATCATGTGGAAAACCACAAAGGAAGACAAAGACAAGCTGTATGGTCAAGCTCAATAACACCCTATGCATGGTTCAACGAAGCTCGACTAACATGTGTCTCATATGGCTTCTCAATGATCCCACCAAAGGCGTCTGGGAAAAGGAGTACATGATAGAAACGGATTCACTAGTTGAACGGGTGATTCCTTTGACGGTGATGCATGATGGTGAAAAGTTGCTCTTCTATGTGCATAATAGGCTGTCGGCAACATCGACATTGGAAGTCTGCGATCCACTCATACAGAAGTGCACACAGCGTCTGGTATTTGCAAGCAACCTTTTGAGTGCTGGCCTGTGTGAATTGCACTTGGAAAATTTTGTCTCAACTAAGATCTTGCCGGTGGCTGCTCCGAGTGTTTTGTATCACCAAAGTTTTCACCAATGGCTTCGTGGACTGAAACCTTTTTCTCTTTTTTATAAATGGTGGGCCTCATCAAATAACAACGTTTGATAGACAGTTGAACAGAAGATTGAGTGACCTTGTCCTTGACGCCTGCTTCATGAGAGGTTGGTAAGGAAAGAATGTGAAGATGCAAAGAGCGGAGCTAGAATTGATGAAAACTTCAAAGACATGATGTAACTGTTTGTATCCATAGATGATGAACCCGAGGCGAGCTTTATCTTCGAAATATACTTTAGAGAAGTTGACATACCTCTATTTTTATCAGCTATAGCTCAAGTATTTCAGTTTGTGCCATCCGTTGTACTATCTTGTTTAATCATAAAGTCAATTTGTTTCCCCTGAAAATGATTACTGGTCCGTCTACAAAGTGCCATGCGCTAGGAAAATATCAACAATTTTTTATCACGTGTAAATTTGAAACCAATTTGTTTCTTTGAAGACCACACGACCCATTGAGAGCATCAATATTAAAGCAGAGAGGTCAGTTTCTTAAGTAAAAGGATTATAGTAATGATATGGCGATGATGGATATAATACGAAAATAACCAGTGTCTAATTAAATTAAACTACGCATGTACTAGCTAGAAATATAATCAACCAACTTGAGCTTTGTACTATGTCCTGTCGCGGCTTGTTTTCTCAATGCTCGCTATTATATTGCCAAGCTAGCTAGGCGCACCCACGCAATTAATTCTTTCTAAAACCATTGCTTTTCTCGTGAGTTGAAGCACGCCATTCCATGGTGATGACCGCCATCATCGCGAGATGAGGCACGCCGGCAGTCGCGGCGGACAAACTTGACCAACGGCTCTTCAGAGGGGGAATTAATGTTATTGTCATTCATTCGTTCATTAGGCTGGTCATAGCGGGAGTAACATAGCGCATTTCAATACAAGTTTGACATTGTGGTATGTACTTAATAAGAAAAGAGGTGTTTGCAGTAATCGTAATACTCCCTTCTTTTCGGTTTAGAGGGTTCATCTTAAAAAAAAATTGTTTTCCAATTTAAAGGGCTCATCTCCATCTCCTTTTGAGATTCCGGGGCGCATTAAATCTTTGCATGCAAGAATTAAAAAGAAACTCAACAATGCATGTAACGTTCCTACAGTGGCCAAGCATGCATGCACTGCAATTAATCCAAATTAATGCATCAGCCGTTACCAACCAGATGGCGTGATCTTCGAGATACTCTTGCGAGTGTTGGTGAAGTCTGCCTGCAGGTTCCGATGTGTGTCCCACACATGACCTCATCTCCGGCCCGGAGTTTGTGGCCACGAACGGAGCCCGCGCGGAGCCGCTACTCCTGTTTGCCACCAATGCCTCCGATGAGGTTTGCAACAACCTGCGGCTAATAGACTGGGACGACAACATCGTAAGAGTTATTAAGAGGCCATGTGTTTGGACTTCCGGCTACCACCTCAATGGTCCCATCTGCATC
>NW_025236711.1:0-5116 GCF_018294505.1 Triticum aestivum | reverse complement strand
CCCCCTTAAGATGAATCTCGCCCTCGAGATTCGGGTTGGCTAGAAAATAGGTGAGGGTGATCCTTCCGTAGGTCTTCCTCTCGTTCCCAGGTGGCTTCATCTTTGGTATGGTGGCTCCACTGAACCTTGCAAAACTTGATAACTTTGTTGCGTGTAACTCGGCTGGCAAATTCGAGAATCTTGACTGGTTTCTCCTCGTAGGTCAAATCGCTATCCAACTGAATCACTTGCAGTGGCACTGTATCTCTCAGAGGAATATCAGACATCTCTGCGTGGCACTTCTTCAACTCAGAAACGTGAAACACATCGTGAACTCCTGACAATCCTTCGGGCAACTCCAATTTGTAAGCAACTTCTCCCATACGTTCCAAAACTTTGTATGGTCCCACAAAACGTGGTGCTAACTTTCCCTTAACTCCAAAACGTTTAACCCCTCGAAGTGGTGATACACGAAGATACACTCTGTCTCCGACTTCGTAAACTGTCTCCTTGCGTTTAGAATCCGCATAGCTCTTCTGCCTGGACTGGGCTATCTTGAGTCTATCGCGAATCAGCTTAACCTTCTCTTCAGACTCTTTAATCAAATCTGGTCCAAACAACTGACGGTCTCCAACTTCATCCCACAACAACGGTGTCCTGCACCTCCTTCCGTACAAAGCCTCGAAAGGGGCCATCTTCAAACTGGCTTGATAGCTGTTGTTATAAGAGAACTCTGCGTAAGGCAAATTGTCGTCCCAACTAGATCCATAATCTAGCGCACAAGCTCTCAGCATGTCCTCTAGAATCTGATTTACTCTCTCAGTCTGTCCATCTGTCTGCGGGTGAAAGGCTGTACTGAACTCTAGCCTGGTTCCCAAAGTCTCTTGCAACTGATTCCAAAACTTTGAGGTAAACTGGGTTCCTCTATCTGATACAATGGTCCTCGGAACTCCATGCAGACATACGATCCTGGTCATGTATATCGTTGCCAACTTAGCGCTGGTGTAAGTGGTCTTCACTGGGATGAAATGAGCTACTTTCGTCAAACGATCGACTACAACCCGTATCGAGTCATAGCCTGAACGAGTCCTGGGCAATCCCGTGATAAAATCCATGCCTAGCTTATCCCACTTCCATTCGGGTATCGGCAATGGCTGTAACAATCCAGCTGGCTTCTGATGTTCTGCCTTCACTCTCTGACATACATCACAAACTGCTACATACTCCGCAATATCCTTCTTCATTCCGGTCCACCAGAAACTGTCCTTCAAATCCAGATACATCTTGGTATTTCCTGGGTGAATCGAATATGGCGAATCATGGGCCTCCTGCAAAATCAACTTCCTGATCTCCGGGTCATTAGGCACATATACGCGGTCCTCAAACCATAAGGTATCGTGCTCATCTTCACGAAATCCTTTAGCCTTTCCTTTGCTCATCTTTTCCTTTATCTCGGCAATCTCCTTGTCCGTCTTCTGAGCTTCTCTGATCTTATCCATCAAAGTAGACTGAATCTCCAATGCTGCTACATAGCCTCTCGGAACCATCTCCAAACATAGCTCACGAAGATCCTCTGCTAACTCCTTGGGTAACTCTCCGGTCATGAGTGTATTGACATGACTCTTGCGGCTCAACGCATCGGCTACTACGTTAGCCTTTCCGGGATGATAACGCAATTTCATATCATAATCCTTAATGAGCTCCAACCATCTCCTCTGCCTGAGATTCAACTCCTTCTACGTGAAGATATACTTCAAACTCTTGTGATCCGTGTTTACCTCGCAATGGTTTCCGATGAGAAAATGTCTCCAAGTCTTCAACGCATGCACTACGGCTGCTAACTCCAAATCATGGGTAGCATAATTCAACTCATGGGGTTTAAGCTGTCGTGAGGCATATGAAACAACTCTTCCCTCCTGCATAAGTACGGCTCCAAGTCCTCGACGAGAAGCGTCGCAATACACTTCATAATCCTTGCGTTGATATGGCAGAATCAACACTGGTGATGTAACCAAACGTTTCTTCAACTCCTGAAAACTGGCCTCACATTCCTCGGTCCATTTAAACTTGGTGTCCTTCTTCAACAACTCCGTCATGGGTTTTGCAATCTTTGAGAAATTCTCAATGAACCTCCGGTAGTGTCCTGCGAGTCCAAGAAAACTCCGGATCTCTCCAACTGACGTGGGTGCCTCCCAATTTGTCACAGTGACAACTTTGGTGGGGTCTACTGCTATTCCTTCTCCGAATATAACATGTCCAAGGAATCCCACTTCCTTCAACCAAAACTCACACTTGCTGAACTTGGCGTATAGCTGATGTTCTCTGAGCTTCCCAAGTACCAAACGCATATGCTCCTTATGCTCCTCTTCATTCTTTGAGTAGACCAGAATATCATCAATGAACACCACGACGAACTTATCCAAAAACTCCATAAACACCTTGTTCATCATGCTCATGAAATAGGCAGGTGCATTAGTCAGGCCAGATGACATAACAGTATACTCATATAGCCCGTACCTCGTGGTAAAAGTTGTCTTAGGTATATCCTGCTCTCGAATCTTCAGCTGGTGGTATCCTGATCGCAGATCGATCTTGGAAAACACTTTAGCTCCTTGCAGCTGATCAAACAAATCATTGATCATTGGCAGTGGGTACTTGTTCTTGATCGTTACTTCATTCAATCCACGGTAATCAACAACCATCCTCAACGATCCATCCTTCTTCTCCACTAGAAGCACTGGTGATCCCCAAGGTGGCGAACTTGGGCGAATATAGCCTTTATCCAGTAACTCCTTAATCTGCTTCTTAATTTCCCCCAAATCCTTTGCGGGCATCCTGTACGGTCTCTTAGATATTGGCCCTGTGCCTGGCAAAATCTCGATCAAAAACTCAATGCCTCTATCCGGTGGCATGCCTGGCAACTCTTCTGGAAATACATCCGGAAATCCTTCACCACTGGTACTTCCTCCTGTACAACTCCTGATAAGGAATTTACTTGAGTCCTCTTCGGCACATGTCGGGATACATACTTAATCCTTCTCCCTTCTGGGGTGGTGAGCAAAATCGACTTACTGGCGCAATCGATGTTTCCTCCATACATCGATAGCCAATCCATACCCAGAATCACATCCAAACCTTGCGACTCCAAAATTATCAGGTCTGAGGGGAAAACATGTCTACCTATGGTCAATGGCATCTGAAAACATCCTTGGCTTGCCATATACTCCGCTCCTGGCGAGCTCACTAACATAGGTGTACTAAGAACTTTGGTGGACAGTTTATACTTATCCACAAATCCCCTTGATATGTATGAATGCGATGCACCAGTATCAAAAAGAACGATTGCAGTAAATGACTTAACCAAAAACTTACCTATTACTGCATCGGGTTGCGCTTCAACCTCCTCCACGCTAACGTGGTTCACTTGTCCCCTATTGAAAGGGTTGGGCTTCTTCCCGGAGCTTCCATTGCCGTTTCCATTCTTAGCTTCGGGACATTCATTGACGTACTGTCCCGTCCTCTGGCACTTGTAGCAAGTAACGTGGCTTAGATCTTTCTTGGCGAGCGTTGCTGGGTTGGAACGGTTCTGGCCGTTGCGTGCGAACTTCCTCCAGTGTGATTGTGACCTCCATGGTTATGCTGAAAAGATCCTCCCGAGTTCGGGGTAAAACGGGGCCTCTGCTGAGCTCCAGAATTATACTTCCCTTGTCCATACTTCCTCTTGCGGCTGTCAATCTGTTGCTGCTTCCCTTCAATCATGAGAGCTCTATCTACCAACTCCTGGTAGTTGTTGAAAGTTGCAACCATCAACTGCATGCTCAGCTCATCATTCAGTCCTTCCAGAAACTTCTCCTGCTCAGTTGCATCTGTAGCAACGTCATCTGGGGCATAACGTGCTAGCTTACTAAAATCATCCACATGCTGGCCAACTGTGCGTCCTCCTTGGCGTAAGTTGCGAAACTCGCACTTCTTCATGGCCATAGCTCCTGTTGATACATGGGCAGTGCGAAAAGCCTGCTGGAACTGGTCCCATGTAACAGTGTCGATGGGGTAAGTGGCTGTGAAATTCTCCCACCATGATGCTGCGGGTCCATCAAGCTGATGTGCGGCAAAACGCACTCTCTCCGCATATGTGCATCCTGCAGTGGTCAACTCCCTTCCAATCTTGCGGAGCCAATCATCTGCAACTATCGGCTCGGTGCTACTGGAGAACACCGGTGGATTCAGCCTTAGAAAACGGGCTAAGTGATCAACAGGTGGTGGTGGTGGGTTGTTGTTGTTGTTCCCCTGATTCTGATTCTGGACTAGTATCTGCATCAATGCATTCTGCTGCTGGATCAACTGGGTGATCTCCGGTGGGAAAACAAATCCGGTGTCACGTCTCGGAGGCATCTGATGGGTTTAGAGGGGAGATATTGGAATAGAAAAGAGGTCTAGTGAGAAAGCACTACCCATATGCACATGAGACAAACACAATCATATCACTCAATCAATCAAGCAAGGGCATACAATCGGTCTAGAACTATTGTTAAAAGTGCTCGAACTACTACTATGTACATGGGGGAATACTACTACTGTTATGGTGGTCGACTAGAAAAATTAATCGGTACAAGACTCCATAATATCTGCTCCAGCTTCATCAACATAGTCATCATCGCTATCGTCAGGGTCCGGGTCGGTGTCGTCGATGATGATGTAGTTCTCCGGGCAAGTGGAATCGTCGGCTTCTCCTCCTGGCGCGGGGTCTCCCATGAACACTCATAGCTTGTTTGTCAGATCGCCATTCTTCTCCACGAGTATCGTCATTTCCTCCTCATATCCATCGCGTGTAGACTTGAGTTCTTCCTCCAGCTCCATGATCTTGGTCATTGCCTTCTTCAGGTCTATCATGCCTGCGCACATCTGGTTCTCCTGGCGACGAATGTGCTGGTTTAACTCCTGGATGAATGCGGCAATCGATCTATCCTTCCTGGTGCTGATCATCTCCCATTGCTCATCTCGGCGCCCACAAATCTGATAAATAGTATCCTTGAGATCCATGTGGTAAACTTCTCCAATGCGTCCCATAGCAATGTGGGCTGCCATGCTCTTACCTAAACTCCAGGTTGGGGCATCAAAGGAAAACTCTATGGGCTCA
>NW_025236710.1:0-5116 GCF_018294505.1 Triticum aestivum | reverse complement strand
CATGAACATGTAGTTGACATTGTATTTGTGGCAAGGCCACCTTCATAATTTTCATACATGTCGCTCTTGATTTATTGCATATCCCGGTACACCGCCGGAGGCATTCATATAGAGTCATATTTTGTTCTAAGTATCGAGTTGTAATTGTTGAGTTGTAATAAAAATAAAAGTGTGATGATCATCATTATTAGAGCATTGTCTCAGTAAGGAAAGGATGATGGAGCCTATGATTCCCCCATAAGTCGGGATGAGACTCCGGACGAAAAAAAAGAGTGGCCATAAAAAAGAGAGAGAAAAGGCCCAATAAAAAATGAGAGAAAAACAGAGAAGGGACAATGCTACTATCCTTTTACCACACTTGTGCTTCAAAGTAGCACCGTGATCTTCATGATAGAGAGTCTCATATGTTGTCACTTTCATATACTAGTGGGAATTTTTCATTATAGAACTTGGCTTGTATATTCCAATGATGGGCTTCCTCAAAAGTGCCCTAGGTCTTCGTGAGCAAGAAAGTTGGATGCACACCCACTTAGTTTCTTTTGTTGAGCTTTCATATACTTATAGCTCTGGTGCATCCGTTGCATGGCAATCCCTACTCACTCACATTGATATCTATTAATGGGCATCTCCATAGCCCGTTGATACGCCTAGTTGATGTGAGACTATCTTCTCCTTTTTGTCTTCTCCACAACCACCATTCTATTCCACCTATAGTGCTATGTCCATGGCTCACGCTCATGTATTGCGTGAAAGTTGAAAAAGTTTGAGATTATTAAAGTATGAAACAATTGCTTGGCTCGTCAACTTGGTTGTGCATGATTAAATACTTTGTGTGATGAAGATAGAGCTTAGCCAGACTATATGATTTTGTATGGATAACTTTCTTTGGCCATGTTATTTTGAGAAGACATAATTGCTTAGTTAGTATGCTTGAAGTATTATTATTTTTATGTCAATATGAACTTTTGTCTTGAATCTTTCGGATCTGAATATTCATACCACAATTAAGAAGATTTACATTGAAATTATGCCAAAGTATCACTCCACATCATAAATTCTCTTTTATCATTTACCTACTCGAGGACGAGCAGGAATTAAGCTTGGGGATGCTTGATACGTCTCCAACGTATCTATAATTTTTGATTGCTCCATGCTATTTTATCTACTGTTTTAGGCAATATTGGGCTTTATTATCCACTTTTATATTATTTTTGGGACTAACCTATTAACCGGAGGCCCAACCCAGATTTGATGTTTTATGCCTATTTTAGTGTTTCGAGGAAAATGAATATCAGACGAAGTCAAAACGGAACGAAATCAACTGGAGAAGTTATTTTTGGAAGGAAAGCCACCCGATGGACTTGGAGTGCACGTCAAGAAAGGAGGGAGGTGCTCACGAGGGTGGGGGCGCGCCCCAGGCCCACCCCCCTAGGCGCGCCCCCTGCCTCGTGGCCCCCCCTTCGGTCCAATGACGTATCCCTTGCACCCATATATACCTACGTATCGTAAAACATCCAGAACAGAAGATAGATCGGGAGTTCCGCCGCCGCAAGCCTCTGTAGCCACCAAAAACCTCTCGGGAGCCCTTCCCGGCACCCTGCCGGAGGGGGATCCTTCACCGGTGGCCATCTTCATCTTCCCGGCGCTATCCATGATGAGGAGGGAGTAGTTCACCCTCGGGGCTGAGGGTATGTACCAGTAGCTATGTGTTTGATATCTCTCTCGTGTTCTCTCTCGGGTTCCCACTATGGCACGATCTTGATGTATCCCGAGCTTTGCTATTTTAGTTGGATCTTATGATCTTTCTCCCCCTCTACTCTCTTGTGATGAGTTGAGTTTCCCCTTTGAAGTTATTTTATCGGATTGAGTCTTTTATGAGAACACTTGATGTATGTCTTGCGATCCACTTGATGTATGTTTTGGTGATCAACTTGCGGGTTTTGTGACATTGGGAACCTATGCATAGGGGTTGGCACACGTTCTTGACTCTCCGGTGCTACGTCTCGAGCTTGCGTTGGATTTCCCTGAAGAGGAGAGGATGATGCAGCACAGTAGCGTAAGTATTTCCCTCAGTTTTTGAGAACCAAGGTATCAATCTAGTAGGAGACCACGCGCAAGTCCCTCGTACCTGCACAAAATGATACCTACTCGCAACCAACGCTTAGGGGTTGTCAATCCCTTCACAGTCACTTACGAGGGTGAGATCTGATAGAGATAATATTTTTGGTATTTTTGGTATAAAGATGCAAAGTAAAAAGTAAAAGAAAAGCAAGTAAATAAAGTGATAGAGATTGATATGATGAGAATAGACCCGGGGGCCATAGGTTTCACTAGTGGCTTCTCTCAAGAGCATAAGTATTCTACGGTGGGTGAACAAATTACTGTTGAGCAATTGACAGAATTGAGCATAGTTATGAGGTTATCCAGGCAATGCTCATGTATATAGGTATCACGTCCGTGACAAGTAGACCGAAATGATTCTGCATCTACTACTATTACTCCACTCATTGACCGCTATCCAGCATGCATCTAGAGTATTAAGTTAAAAACAGAGTAACGCCTTAAGCAAGATGACATGATGTAGAGGAATAAATTGATGCAATATGATAAATACCCCATCTTGTTATCCTCGATGGCAACAATACAATACGTGCCTTGCAACCCTTTCTGTCACTGGGTAAGGTCACCGCAAGATTGAACCCAAAGCTAAGCACTTCTCCCATTGCAAGAACTACCAATCTAGTTGGCCAAACCAAACGGATAATTCGAAGAGACTTGCAAAGATAAATCAATCATACATAAAAGAATTCAGAGAACAATCAAATATTTTCCATAGATAAGTTGGATCATAAACCCACAATTCATCGGTCTCAACAAACACACCGCAAAAAGAAGGTTACATCGAATAGATCTCCACGAGAGAGGGGGAGAACATTGTATTGAGCTCCAAAAACAGAGAAGAAGCCATCTAGCTACTAACTATCGACCCGAAGGTCTGAAGTAAACTACTCACACTTCATCGGAGGGGCTATGGTGATGATGTAGAAGCCCTCTGTGGTAGATGCCCCCTTCGGCGGAGCTCCGGAACAGGCCCCAAAATGGGATCTCGTGGATACAGGAAGTTACGGCGGTGGAATTAGGATTTTGGGTCCGTCCCCGATCTGTTGGGGGTACGTAGGTATATATAGGAGGAAGGAGTACGTCGGTGGAGCGTCAGGGGGCCCACGAGGTAGGGGGCGCGCCCAGGGGGTAAGGGCGCGTCCCCCACCCTCGTGACCGCCTCTGGCACTCCTTGGAGTAGGGTCCAAGTCTCCTGGATCACGTTCGGTGAGAAGATCACGTTCCCGAAGGTTTCATTCCGTTTGGACTCCGTTTGATATTCCGTTTCTTCGAAACACTGAAATAGGCAAAAAACAACAATTCTGGGCTGGGCCTCCGGTTAATAGGTTAGTACCAAAAATAATATAAGAGTGGAAAATAAAGCCCATTATACTCCAAAACAATAGATAAAGTAGCATGGAGCAATCAAAAATTATAGATACGTTGGAGACGTATCATCCGGTAGTAGCTTTGGGGCACTCTTTGAAGTACTTTCATGTTGGTTGGATGAATCTGAGATTGTGTGATGCATATCGTATAATCATGCCCACGGATACTTGAGGTGACAATGGAGTATCTAGGTGACATTAGGGTTTTGTTGATTTGTGTCTTAAGGTGTTATTCTAGTACGAACTCTTTTATAGATCGATCCGAAAGAATAACTTTGAGGTGGTTTCGTACTCTACCATAATCTCTATGTTTGTTCTCCGCTATTAGTGGCTTCGAAGTGACTCTTTGTTGCATGTTGAGGGATTGTTATACGATCTATCTATGTTATTATTGTTGAGAGAACTTGCACTAGTGAAAGTATGAACCCTAGGCCTTGTTTTCTATCATTGCAATACCGTTTACGCTCACTTTTATCGCTCGCTACCTTGCTGTTTTTATTATTTCATATTACAAATACCTTTATCTACCATCTATTTTGCACTTGCATCTTCATCTCTTCACCGAACTAGTGCACCTATACAATCTACCATTGTATTGGGTGTGTTGGGGACACAAGAGACTCTTTGTTATTTGGTTGCAGGGTTGTTTGAGAGAGACCATCTTCATCCTACGCCTCCTACGGATTGATAAACCTTAGGTCATCCACTTGAGGGAAATTTGCTACTGTCCTACAAACCTGTGCACTTGCAGGCCCAACAACGTCTACAAGAAGAAGGTTGTGTAGTAGATATCACTTATCTGTGGTGACAATGGGATATCATGTGCCTCTTGATGTATGTTTTGGTGACCAACTTGCGGGTTCCGCCCATGAACCTATGCATATGGGTTGGCACACGTTCTTGACTCTCCGGTAGAAACTTTGGGGCACTCTTTGAAGTACTTTGTGTTGGTTGAATAGATGAATCTGAGATTGTGTGATGCATATCGTATAATCATGCCCACGGATACTTGAGGTGACAATGGAGTATCTAGGTGAAATTAGGGTTTTGGTTGATTTGTGTCTTAAGGTATTATTCTAGTACGAACTTTTGAATAGATTGATCCGAAAAAATAACTTTGAGGTGGTTTCGCACCCTACCATAATCTCTTCGTTCGTTCTCCGCTATTAGTGTCTTTGGAGTGACTCTTTGTTGCATGTTGAGGGATTGTTATATGATCTATCTATGTTATTATTGTTGAGAGAACTTGCACTAGTGAAAGTATGAACCCTAGGCCTTGTTTCCTATCATTGCAATACCGTTTACGCTCACTTTTATCATTAGTTACCTTGCTGTTTTTATTATTTCAGATTACAAAAACCTATATCTACTATCTATTTTGCACTTGTATCTTCATCTCTTCATAGAACTAGTGCACCCATACAAATTACCATTGTATTGGGTGTGTTGGGGACACAAGAGACTCTTTGTTATTTGGTTGCAGGGTTATTTGAGAGAGACCATCTTCATCCTCCGCGCCGAATACTAGTTCGGCCGTCCGTGTGATCGAAGGTGATCGGATAAGACGTCCAGTAGTTAGATGTGGGTACGATGAGCTCTATGTCGTGCTCGTCTCTGAGCGTGCGTTC
>NW_025236709.1:0-5116 GCF_018294505.1 Triticum aestivum | reverse complement strand
CCCCCTTAAGATGAATCTCGCCCTCGAGATTCGGGTTGGCTAGAAAATAGGTGAGGGTGATCCTTCCGTAGGTCTTCCTCTCGTTCCCAGGTGGCTTCATCTTTGGTATGGTGGCTCCACTGAACCTTGCAAAACTTGATAACTTTGTTGCGTGTAACTCGGCTGGCAAATTCGAGAATCTTGACTGGTTTCTCCTCGTAGGTCAAATCGCTATCCAACTGAATCACTTGCAGTGGCACTGTATCTCTCAGAGGAATATCAGACATCTCTGCGTGGCACTTCTTCAACTCAGAAACGTGAAACACATCGTGAACTCCTGACAATCCTTCGGGCAACTCCAATTTGTAAGCAACTTCTCCCATACGTTCCAAAACTTTGTATGGTCCCACAAAACGTGGTGCTAACTTTCCCTTAACTCCAAAACGTTTAACCCCTCGAAGTGGTGATACACGAAGATACACTCTGTCTCCGACTTCGTAAACTGTCTCCTTGCGTTTAGAATCCGCATAGCTCTTCTGCCTGGACTGGGCTATCTTGAGTCTATCGCGAATCAGCTTAACCTTCTCTTCAGACTCTTTAATCAAATCTGGTCCAAACAACTGACGGTCTCCAACTTCATCCCACAACAACGGTGTCCTGCACCTCCTTCCGTACAAAGCCTCGAAAGGGGCCATCTTCAAACTGGCTTGATAGCTGTTGTTATAAGAGAACTCTGCGTAAGGCAAATTGTCGTCCCAACTAGATCCATAATCTAGCGCACAAGCTCTCAGCATGTCCTCCAGAATCTGATTTACTCTCTCAGTCTGTCCATCTGTCTGCGGGTGAAAGGCTGTACTGAACTCTAGCCTGGTTCCCAAAGTCTCTTGCAACTGATTCCAAAACTTTGTGGTAAACTGGGTTCCTCTATCTGATACAATGGTCCTCGGAACTCCATGCAGACATACGATCCTGGTCATGTATATCGTTGCCAACTTAGCGCTGGTGTAAGTGGTCTTCACTGGGATGAAATGAGCTACTTTCGTCAAACGATCGACTACAACCCGTATCGAGTCATAGCCTGAACGAGTCCTGGGCAATCCCGTGATAAAATCCATGCCTAGCTTATCCCACTTCCATTCGGGTATCGGCAATGGCTGTAACAATCCAGCTGGCTTCTGATGTTCTGCCTTCACTCTCTGACATACATCACAAACTGCTACATACTCCGCAATATCCTTCTTCATTCCGGTCCACCAGAAACTGTCCTTCAAATCCAGATACATCTTGGTATTTCCTGGGTGAATCGAATATGGCGAATCATGGGCCTCCTGCAAAATCAACTTCCTGATCTCCGGGTCATTAGGCACATATACGCGGTCCTCAAACCATAAGGTATCGTGCTCATCTTCACGAAATCCTTTAGCCTTTCCTTTGCTCATCTTTTCCTTTATCTCGGCAATCTCCTTGTCCGTCTTCTGAGCTTCTCTGATCTTATCCATCAAAGTAGACTGAATCTCCAATGCTGCTACATAGCCTCTCGGAACCATCTCCAAACATAGCTCACGAAGATCCTCTGCTAACTCCTTGGGTAACTCTCCGGTCATGAGTGTATTGACATGACTCTTGCGGCTCAACGCATCGGCTACTACGTTAGCCTTTCCGGGATGATAACGCAATTTCATATCATAATCCTTAATGAGCTCCAACCATCTCCTCTGCCTGAGATTCAACTCCTTCTACGTGAAGATATACTTCAAACTCTTGTGATCCGTGTTTACCTCGCAATGGTTTCCGATGAGAAAATGTCTCCAAGTCTTCAACGCATGCACTACGGCTGCTAACTCCAAATCATGGGTAGCATAATTCAACTCATGGGGTTTAAGCTGTCGTGAGGCATATGAAACAACTCTTCCCTCCTGCATAAGTACGGCTCCAAGTCCTCGACGAGAAGCGTCGCAATACACTTCATAATCCTTGCGTTGATATGGCAGAATCAACACTGGTGATGTAACCAAACGTTTCTTCAACTCCTGAAAACTGGCCTCACATTCCTCGGTCCATTTAAACTTGGTGTCCTTCTTCAACAACTCCGTCATGGGTTTTGCAATCTTTGAGAAATTCTCAATGAACCTCCGGTAGTGTCCTGCGAGTCCAAGAAAACTCCGGATCTCTCCAACTGACGTGGGTGCCTCCCAATTTGTCACAGTGACAACTTTGGTGGGGTCTACTGCTATTCCTTCTCCGAATATAACATGTCCAAGGAATCCCACTTCCTTCAACCAAAACTCACACTTGCTGAACTTGGCGTATAGCTGATGTTCTCTGAGCTTCCCAAGTACCAAACGCATATGCTCCTTATGCTCCTCTTCATTCTTTGAGTAGACCAGAATATCATCAATGAACACCACGACGAACTTATCCAAAAACTCCATAAACACCTTGTTCATCATGCTCATGAAATAGGCAGGTGCATTAGTCAGGCCAGATGACATAACAGTATACTCATATAGCCCGTACCTCGTGGTAAAAGTTGTCTTAGGTATATCCTGCTCTCGAATCTTCAGCTGGTGGTATCCTGATCGCAGATCGATCTTGGAAAACACTTTAGCTCCTTGCAGCTGATCAAACAAATCATTGATCATTGGCAGTGGGTACTTGTTCTTGATCGTTACTTCATTCAATCCACGGTAATCAACAACCATCCTCAACGATCCATCCTTCTTCTCCACTAGAAGCACTGGTGATCCCCAAGGTGGCGAACTTGGGCGAATATAGCCTTTATCCAGTAACTCCTTAATCTGCTTCTTAATTTCCCCCAAATCCTTTGCGGGCATCCTGTACGGTCTCTTAGATATTGGCCCTGTGCCTGGCAAAATCTCGATCAAAAACTCAATGCCTCTATCCGGTGGCATGCCTGGCAACTCTTCTGGAAATACATCCGGAAATCCTTCACCACTGGTACTTCCTCCTGTACAACTCCTGATAAGGAATTTACTTGAGTCCTCTTCGGCACATGTCGGGATACATACTTAATCCTTCTCCCTTCTGGGGTGGTGAGCAAAATCGACTTACTGGCGCAATCGATGTTTCCTCCATACATCGATAGCCAATCCATACCCAGAATCACATCCAAACCTTGCGACTCCAAAATTATCAGGTCTGAGGGGAAAACATGTCTACCTATGGTCAATGGCATCTGAAAACATCCTTGGCTTGCCATATACTCCGCTCCTGGCGAGCTCACTAACATAGGTGTACTAAGAACTTTGGTGGACAGTTTATACTTATCCACAAATCCCCTTGATATGTATGAATGCGATGCACCAGTATCAAAAAGAACGATTGCAGTAAATGACTTAACCAAAAACTTACCTATTACTGCATCGGGTTGCGCTTCAACCTCCTCCACGCTAACGTGGTTCACTTGTCCCCTATTGAAAGGGTTGGGCTTCTTCCCGGAGCTTCCATTGCCGTTTCCATTCTTAGCTTCGGGACATTCATTGACGTACTGTCCCGTCCTCTGGCACTTGTAGCAAGTAACGTGGCTTAGATCTTTCTTGGCGAGCGTTGCTGGGTTGGAACGGTTCTGGCCGTTGCGTGCGAACTTCCTCCAGTGTGATTGTGACCTCCATGGTTATGCTGAAAAGATCCTCCCGAGTTCGGGGTAAAACGGGGCCTCTGCTGAGCTCCAGAATTATACTTCCCTTGTCCATACTTCCTCTTGCGGCTGTCAATCTGTTGCTGCTTCCCTTCAATCATGAGAGCTCTATCTACCAACTCCTGGTAGTTGTTGAAAGTTGCAACCATCAACTGCATGCTCAGCTCATCATTCAGTCCTTCCAGAAACTTCTCCTGCTCAGTTGCATCTGTAGCAACGTCATCTGGGGCATAACGTGCTAGCTTACTAAAATCATCCACATGCTGGCCAACTGTGCGTCCTCCTTGGCGTAAGTTGCGAAACTCGCACTTCTTCATGGCCATAGCTCCTGTTGATACATGGGCAGTGCGAAAAGCCTGCTGGAACTGGTCCCATGTAACAGTGTCGATGGGGTAAGTGGCTGTGAAATTCTCCCACCATGATGCTGCGGGTCCATCAAGCTGATGTGCGGCAAAACGCACTCTCTCCGCATATGTGCATCCTGCAGTGGTCAACTCCCTTCCAATCTTGCGGAGCCAATCATCTGCAACTATCGGCTCGGTGCTACTGGAGAACACCGGTGGATTCAGCCTTAGAAAACGGGCTAAGTGATCAACAGGTGGTGGTGGTGGGTTGTTGTTGTTGTTCCCCTGATTCTGATTCTGGACTAGTATCTGCATCAATGCATTCTGCTGCTGGATCAACTGGGTGATCTCCGGTGGGAAAACAAATCCGGTGTCACGTCTCGGAGGCATCTGATGGGTTTAGAGGGGAGATATTGGAATAGAAAAGAGGTCTAGTGAGAAAGCACTACCCATATGCACATGAGACAAACACAATCATATCACTCAATCAATCAAGCAAGGGCATACAATCGGTCTAGAACTATTGTTAAAAGTGCTCGAACTACTACTATGTACATGGGGGAATACTACTACTGTTATGGTGGTCGACTAGAAAAATTAATCGGTACAAGACTCCATAATATCTGCTCCAGCTTCATCAACATAGTCATCATCGCTATCGTCAGGGTCCGGGTCGGTGTCGTCGATGATGATGTAGTTCTCCGGGCAAGTGGAATCGTCGGCTTCTCCTCCTGGCGCGGGGTCTCCCATGAACACTCATAGCTTGTTTGTCAGATCGCCATTCTTCTCCACGAGTATCGTCATTTCCTCCTCATATCCATCGCGTGTAGACTTGAGTTCTTCCTCCAGCTCCATGATCTTGGTCATTGCCTTCTTCAGGTCTATCATGCCTGCGCACATCTGGTTCTCCTGGCGACGAATGTGCTGGTTTAACTCCTGGATGAATGCGGCAATCGATCTATCCTTCCTGGTGCTGATCATCTCCCATTGCTCATCTCGGCGCCCACAAATCTGATAAATAGTATCCTTGAGATCCATGTGGTAAACTTCTCCAATGCGTCCCATAGCAATGTGGGCTGCCATGCTCTTACCTAAACTCCAGGTTGGGGCATCAAAGGAAAACTCTATGGGCTCA
>NW_025236708.1:0-5118 GCF_018294505.1 Triticum aestivum | reverse complement strand
AGGCGGTTAGAGGTTCTTCCGGAAGCTTCCTTGCTTGTGTTGTGCTCCGGAGAAGTTTGTAAAGGTGTGGTGGTCGCCTTCAAGACCAACCCCGAGTGATTTGAGGCTCATCCGTTGGGGGTGACTCGGAAGAGAGTACGGTGAGCCTTCAGTGGCATTCTGCAAGCTTTGGCTCCGGCACCGCTCTAAATGGAGAGTAGCTCTTCCCCAAGGAAGAGTGAACTTCGGGATAAAACCCACGTCCTCGCCTCACTTGTGGTTAATCCTTTCCCACACTTTACTTTGTCTTGTATGCTTGTTGGCTTGCTAATTAGATTGTTGCCTAGCATATTTGGCCCTAAGCTTGCTTGTCATATAGGTTGTGTTCACCTAGTTGCATATCTAGTGAACCCTATTTATCTTCTCAACCTTAAAATTGACAAGAAAAATTAAAATTTATAGTCTCCTATTCCCCCCTCTAGTTGACCGTATCGATCCTTTCACCTTTTATAAAGACTGATCTGGTGGATCGTGGGACGCCTTTGGCAGTCCATCAGATCACGCATATGAGCGCGTACGGTCGTATGGAACGCCGTCTTTTGCTATGTTCCCTCTGGCGCATCTCCCACTTGATCTCCACTTTACTCCTTTCCATGTATTGACTTGATTTCGTCTGTAAATAGCTCATTTCATGTGGAAACAAAATAATGATAGGATATTTGGAATCCTTTGCATTCATTAGTCATTAGTAGCAATATCTGGATGAATATCTTGTTTTTTATGAAATATCTCAGTTTAAACTCAGGTTTGATGAGCGTAAATATTAACACTCATCAACACATGCACTTCCCCTTTCCTTTCCCTTTCCCTTTCCCTTTCCCCTTCCCCTTCCCTTGCCCTTGCCATATTCGTCGCGGAAGTACCGACCGAAAACACAATATGGGTCCACCATGATCTGCTCACTGCCAGAATTGTCAGATGCCTCAGGGCCATCCGTCGTCTCCTCCTCCCTGCAGGCCGATGAGCGGTCGTAGTGCTCGTGTTTGCTCGCATGCATGTAGGGCATTAACGGTATTGTCCTCCGTGTCCTTGTCAACAACAGTGTGGTTAGTAGCGACGCCCAACTTCGATGTCGCACGGCGGGCATGCTGCTTGTGCAACCGAGAGTTTATTGAATGAGTAATCTAAGGACGAAAGAAGTCATGCAAACACCAATTCAGAACCGCATGTGCCACCTAATTTCTGAATGAAACATCTCTAAAGAGGAAACCATATGTACAACCTGGTAAGCCGTCCAGTTGTTCAATGAGCAACCTAAACACGAAATACAAATTGTGTGCCGGAATATGCAATCCAAGTAAACTGATGACAACCCAAATCAATTATATACCCTACGTAAATTAGGAAAATATATCAATTCCGAGAAACTACAAGTGCAAATCTAACAAATCCAACCAAACTACGTGCACATATGTATCAGCCAACGAAACTGCATGTGCAAATCTATTAAATCCTACGAAACTGCATGGGCAAATCTATCAAATCGAAACAAACTACATACACCTCTATCAAGCCACGTAACTGCATGTGCAAATCTATAAAACTATCCCAATGGTTAATCTATTAGATATCACCAAACTGGCAAACTACAGGCGCAAATCCTCCAAACTCAACTACTATAAGCCGTAAAAAAGCAAGATTTCATGTAGAAATGCCACATTTCATAAGTATTGGTTTCTGAGGCATTCTGCGAACTAGAAAACCCCAATAATGATTTCAATACAGGTGGACCAAATATTTCCCTCCTACCTACGATTTGATAGGTATTGGCACATGCTAACTAATAATTCTTAACCATCCGAAAAAGATAGATCCTCTTGATTTCAAATCTCCAAACTAGATAGATGATGCGTCAGAAGGAGTACTTACAACACAAGAATTGTTGGATCCTTCCTCCATGGGGGTCCCACCAACAACCCGCTTCCTGGTAATCTTTGCACGACATTGCTGCTCCGGTTCATCCATGTATTGATTGTTCAACACCTTCCTAGGCATCGGTTTAATTGTCATCGAGATCCAATCCTAGGGAGGTGCAGACACACGAGAGATGGGAGGTCGAGGAGTGGCTATGAGTAATGGCAGCTGCTTTCTTCAAAAAGGGGGGGTTTGGCGGCTAAATAGGACGCTTCCGATGCCTCACGACGCGCGGACCAGTGACAGTGGGGTGGATGCCCAGACGAATTAACCAAAGCACCGAGAGCGTCCGATAAGTTAAGCGCCCAATAAGGCCCCGCTTGGATTGTCGGTTTGCTCCCAAATACCCCCGTAAACAATACGGACCTCCGGGCGTCGTTTTCTTTCTGGGCAGAAATAACACCACGGCCGGTAATATACACCTGTAGATAAAATCCGATTGTATAAATTTACACCTAATCCAAGCGGGGCCTAAGTAGACGCGACGACGTGCAACTACAACCCACACACGGCCACCCGTGCCAACTTAATGGCTTGGAAGGTCTGACTACTGTTTTGAGCCTAATAGATACACGTTGCATGGAAGCAAATCAAACCATCCATGATGTTAGTTGGAAGCACCTAACACAGGCATCGGCGCACACAAAAAATCAGACGGTCTGATAACCGAGAAGAACGGTTTGGCACAAAAACCTAGCTCATCCAGCGTTAGCTGTCTTCTGGCTAGGCGCGAGCGGCGCATGCCACGCTGGCGGCTAGTCGACGATGTATTTTTTTTGAAGGGGTTTCAGTATGCGAAATAAGATCCTTCAGAGATCATGTAGTAGAAATAACACGGGCATGCCGGCGAATTATTAACTCATTGACTGTAAAATTATTAGCCCCGCAAAAAAAAAGAACACCAAAATTATTAGTCAAGTAATTACTCCATATTATACAGCAAAGAATATATAAGTAGGAATAAAATCAAAGAAAAAACTATGACTTCCCAAAAGAAAAAAATACATCCAACTGGGATTTTATTTTATTTTTGAGATTCCATATCCAACTGGGTGGGGATCATATTTTCTGGGAGGGGACTCTGTCCAGAGCGCTGGCTAAGCTACCCGACTGTTGGGGCCGTGACGACGATGTTGCCGGAGTCGCAGAAGATGACGACGCGCTTGGGGTCGAACCCAGTCGGCGGCGCGTCCTCCCCGTGGTCGTAGAAGTGGACGCAGACCTCGGGCCTGTCTTTCAAGATCAGGGACGCCGCGTCGATGGCGCCGCAGTCCACCAGCTCCGGCCACGACTTCCTCTGCTCGCGATCGGGTGCCGCCGAGGGGGCTTCATCTTCTTCTGCTCCGGCCCTCCGAACCCCGAAAACGGACGAGAAGGTCGCTCCCATCCTCCAAAGCCTCTGACGGCGGGCCAAGTACGCGCGGAGAAGAGAAGCGACGGACTGCGCACGGGTTCAGACCTCTTTTTTCTTCCTTTTGTCTCTCTACTACTAGTACGTACGCGCGGCCTTGGAATCGTTTTGGGCTTCGGCAACAGCTTACCCCTGTATTTGTACTGGTCGATCGGCAGCGCACGTTGACACGATTCGACTCGTACTGCTGAACGGACGGGAGCAAATCCGCTACTTGGACACACGCCTTCACCGGTCGAACTAGAGTACAGCAAGTGCCCGGCCTGGACTCCTATAACGCCGCGTAAGTTGGCCTCTGTTGTAAATATAGTTTCTTTTTTCGGGGAAACATAAGTTACAAAGATATCCAATGAGGCATTTGTTTTATAGCATCTCTAGCCGATGCCTTTGCAATGTAGCCCCTCAAACGATCTCTTATTCTTCAACTCCTCATATTTGCTCCATAAAAAACAAAGTAATTCCTAGTCGAATCCCTAAAACTTAACTCCCTAAAACAAATTCTTCCTCAGTTGTTATAAGTTTTTATGTCCATGCTACATTTCAACTACATATTTGCACACATACTAAATCCAAATTTAATAATCAAAGTTCACACAATTCATTGAATACTATAAATTTAAAGTTTTTACAATTCAAATTCAAACACACGAAAGGGTCCAAATGAAGTAAAGAGCATGATAAAAGCAGAACAATCGACTGGTGCTCATTAACAATCACGGCAATGGACATTTCAAAATCGTCATCATCTTCTTCCTCCTCGTCCGATGAAGAGTCGTCGAACACCATCTCCCTCAACCTCTTCATCTACACTATGCAATATTCGTGAATATGATTGCAAAAACAATTAAATGAAATGAAAATAGCTAAAAACGCACCTAGGCAATTTGTCGAACACTTTGCGGACGCAGAAGGTGACAACATCGAGTGGTGGCTCTATGTCATCTCCACCGTCTGTCGGCTTCGTTTTCGAACAAACGAAGCAACTCCAGTGGTTTTTTCGGCCACGGGGGCGATGCAACGGTGACAGGGATATGCGTCATTTCCAGCGACCGCGGCAACTGGTGGGCAGATCAGAGTGGGGCAGGAGGGGGGAGGCTGCGGGGTGTCGGCACGCCGTCGAAGGAGGCTGCGGGTGGATGCCATAGGCAACACTAGCGAAGATTCAGTGCAAGCGGGGGTGTAGGGGGAGGCTGGAATTTATCTTGGGAAGTGGTGCCCATCGAGTATATTTGAGGGTCGGGAGAGCCGGCACTTCAATTGTTTACACCTCTGACCGGTTTTAAGGGACCGGATAGAGATACTCTTAGTTTGCATGGAGCAAACATAGCCCTTCTCTCTTCTACAGATTGGGGAGTTCCGACGGAAGTGGAGAGCATTACAAGCAAAGTCCCCCAAGCAAGCTATCTACTTCATATATCATTTTAGAAGGCTTCCTCCAAGGTGCCAAAGCCAACCTTTTGGACCTCTATTATTCCGGCGTGCGTCGACCGCCTTCTCGTTTGTTGGATCTTCTTTTGATGAAACAACCCGCAACAATCCAATCTATAGGTTAGATTTTTTGCAACTCACCCCTTGTTGCAATCCTACCAAGAGTAATGGGAGGTCTGTAGTGCGGCGACGACGATGAAGATAGGAATCCACGTTGGCATGCAGTGGCGCACCTCTAGCTTCCTCTCCAGATTCGTGTGACGCCCTCGACTCAATCGTACACTAATCATACACGCAAATGTGTACGATCAAGATCAAGAACTCAC
>NW_025236707.1:4495-5120 GCF_018294505.1 Triticum aestivum | reverse complement strand
TATGTGGATGAAATGATGATATCATGCCAACTTTCAACCTTTTCAGAGTTCATTTGAAATGCTTTTCAATTTTAGGGTCTTATAGCTCAAAATAATTAGTAAATGCATGAAAAATAACAAATGAAGTCAGAAAGGATTGAGAAATGATGATGTGGCTTTGAATGGTGCATTTTGAACACACAAAAAGTCAGGAGTTCAAATAAGCTTTAAAAATGAAAACCCTTTGTAACAGACGAGTTTCCGGATGAAATCCTGATACTTTGAAAGAGATTGTCCGTTTTGTACACGAAGTGCATCCAGTTTTTGCCGTAACCCTCTCAACTTTCTCGCACATGCTATGTGGATGAAATGATGATATCATGCCAACTTTCAACCTTTTTAAAGTTCATTTGAAATGCTTTTGAATTTTAGGGTCTTATAGCTCAAAATAATTAGTAAATGCATGAAAAATAACAAATGAAGTCAGAAAGGATTGAAAAATGATGATGTGGCTTTGAATGGTGCATGTTGAACACACAAAAAGTCGGGAGTTCAAATAAGGTTTAGAAAATGAAATCCCTTTGTAACAGACGAGTTTCCGGATGAAATCCTGATACTTTGAAAGAGATTGTCCGTTTTGTACACG
>NW_025236707.1:1846-4425 GCF_018294505.1 Triticum aestivum | reverse complement strand
AAATCCTGATACTTTGAAAGAGATTGTCCGTTTTGTACACAAAGTGCGTCCAGTTTTTGCCGTAACCCTCTCAACTTTCTTGCACACTGCTATGTGGATGAAATGATGATATCATGCCAACTTTCAACCTTTTCTGAGTTCATTTGAAATGCTTTTCAATTTTAGGGTCTTATAGCTCAAAATAATTAGTAAATGCATGAAAAATAACAAATGAAGTCAGAAAGGATTGAGAAATGATGATGTGGCTTTGAATGGTGCATTTTGAACACACAAAAAGTCAGGAGTTCAAATAAGTTTTAAAAAATGAAATCCCTTTGTAACAGACGAGTTTCCGGATGAAATCCTCATACTTTGAAAGAGATTGTCCGTTTTGTACACGAAATGCATCCAGTTTTTGCCGTAACCCTCTCAACTTTCTTGCACATGCTATGTGGATGAAATGATGATATCATGCCAACTTTCAACCTTTTCAGAGTTCATTTGAAATGCTTTTCAATTTTAGGGTCTTATAGCTCAAAATAATTAGTAAATGCATGAAAAATAAAAAATGAAGTCAGAAAGGATTGAAAAATGATGATGTGGCTTTGAATGGTGCATTTTGAACACACAAAAAGTCAGGAGTTCAAATAAGGTTTAGAAAATGAAATCCCTTTGTAACAGACGAGTTTCCGGATGAAATCCTGATAATTTGAAAGAGATTGTCTGTTTTGTACACGAAGTGCATCCAGTTTTTGCCGTAACCCTCTCAACTTTCTTGCACATGCTATGTGGATGAAATGATGATATCATGCCAACTTTCAACCTTTTCAGAGTTCATTTGAAATGCTTTTCAATTTTAGGGTCTTATAGCTCAAAATAATTAGTAAATGCATGAAAAATAACAAATGAAGTCAGAAATGATTGAAAAATGATGATGTGGCTTTGAATGGTGCATTTTGAACACACAAAAAGTCAGGAGTTCAAATAAGTTTTAAAAAATGAAATCCCTTTGTAACAGACGAGTTTCCGGATGAAATCCTGATACTTTGAAAGAGATTGTCCGTTTTGTACACGAAGTGCATCCAGTTTTTGCCGTAACCCTCTCAACTTTCCTGCACATGCTATGTGGATGAAATGATGATATCATGCCAACTTTCAACCTTTTCAGAGTTCATTTGAAATGCTTTTCAATTTTAGGGTCTTATAGCTCAAAATAATTAGTAAATGCATGAAAAATAACAAATGAAGTCAGAAAGGATTGAAAAATGATGATGTGGCTTTGAATGGTGCATTTTGAACACACAAAAAGTCAGGAGTTCAAATAAGGTTTAAAAAATGAAATCACTTTGTAACAGACGAGTTTCCGGATGAAATCCTGATACTTTGAAAGAGATTGTCCGTTTTGTACACGAAGTGCATCCAGTTTTTGCCGTAACCCTCTCAACTTTCTTGCACATGCTATGTGGATGAAATGATGATATCATGCCAACCTTCAACCTTTTCAGAGTTCATTTGAAATGCTTTTCAATTTTAGGGTCTTATAGCTCAAAATAATTAGTAAATGCATGAAAAATAACAAATGAAGTCAGAAAGGATTGAAAAATGATGATGTGGCTTTGAATGGTGCATTTTGAACACACAAAAAGTCAGGAGTTCAAATAAGGTTTAAAAAATGAAATCCCTTTGTAACAGACGAGTTTCCGGATGAAATCCTAATACTTTGAAAGAGATTGTCCGTTTTGTACACAAAGTGCGTCCTGTTTTTGCCGTAACCCTCTCAACTTTCTTGCACACTGCTATGTGGATGAAATGATGATATCATGCCAACTTTCAACCTTTTCAGAGTTCATTTGAAATGCTTTTCAATTTTAGGGTCTTATAGCTCAAAATAATTAGTAAATGCATGAAAAATAACAAATGAAGTCAGAAAGGATTGAGAAATGATGATGTGGCTTTGAATGGTGCATTTTGAACACACAAAATGTCAAGAGTTCAAATAAGTTTTAAAAAATGAAATCCCTTTGTAACAGACGAGTTTCCGGATGAAATCCTGATACTTTGAAAGAGATTGTCCGTTTTGTACACGAAGTGCATCCAGTTTTTGCCATAACCCTCTCAACTTTCTTGCACATGCTATGTGGATGAAATGATGATATCATGCCAACTTTCAACCTTTTCAGAGTTCATTTGAAATGCTTTTCAATTTTAGGGTCTTATAGCTCAAAATAATTAGTAAATGCATGAAAAATAACAAATGAAGTCAGAAAGGATTGAGAAATGATGATGTGGCTTTGAATGGTGCATTTTGAACACACAAAAAGTCAGGAGTTCAAACAAGTTTTAAAAAATGAAATCCCTTTGTAACAGACGAGTTTCCGGATGAAATCCTGATACTTTGAAAGAGATTGTCCGTTTTGTACACAAAGTGCGTCCAGTTTTTGCCGTAACCCTCTCAACTTTCTTGCACACTGCTATGTTGATGAAATGATGATATCATGCCAACTTTCAACCTTTTCAGAGTTCATTTCAAACGCTTTTCAATTTTAGGGTCTTATAGCTCAAAATAATTAGTAAATGCATGAAAAATAACAAATGAAGTC
>NW_025236707.1:1228-1836 GCF_018294505.1 Triticum aestivum | reverse complement strand
CCAACTTTCAACCTTTTCAGAGTTCATTTGAAATGCTTTTCAATTTTAGGGTCTTATAGCTCAAAATAATTAGTAAATGCATGAAAAATAACAAATGAAGTCAGAAAGGATTGAAAAATGATGATGTGGCTTTGAATGGTGCATTTTGAACACACAAAAAGTCAGGAGTTCAAATAAGTTTAAAAAAATGACATCCCTTTGTAACAGACGAGTTTCCGGATGAAATCCTGATACTTTGAAAGAGATTGTCCGTTTTGTACACGAAGTGCATCCAGTTTTTGCCGTAACCCTCTCAACTTTCTTGCACATGCTATGTGGATGAAATGATGATATCATGCCAACTTTCAACCTTTTCAGAGTTCATTTGAAATGCTTTTCAATTTTAGGGTCTTATAGATCAAAATAATTAGTAAATGCATGAAAAATAACAAATGATGTCAGAAAGGATTGAAAAATGATGATGTGGCTTTGAATGGTGCATTTTGAACACACAAAAAGTCAGGAGTTCAAATAAGGTTTAGAAAATGAAATCCCTTTGTAACAGACGAGTTTCCAGATGAAATCCTGATACTTTGAAAGAGATTGTCCGTTTTGTACACGAAGTGCAT
>NW_025236707.1:0-1218 GCF_018294505.1 Triticum aestivum | reverse complement strand
CTATGTGGATGAAATGATGATATCATGCCAACTTTCAACCTTTTCAGAGTTCATTTGAAATGCTTTTCAATTTTAGGGTCTTATAGCCCAAAATAATTAGTAAATGCATGAAAAATAACAAATGAAGTCAGAAAGGATTGAAAAATGATGATGTGGCTTTGAATGGTGCATTTTGAACACACAAAAAGTCAGGAGTTCAAATAAGTTTTAAAAAATGAAATCCCTTTGTAACAGACGAGTTTCCGGATGAAATCCTGATACTTTGAAAGAGATTGTCCGTTTTGTACACGAAGTGCATCCAGTTTTTGCCGTAAACCTCTCAACTTTCTTGCACATGCTATGTGGATGAAATGATGATATCATGCCAACTTTCAACCTTTTCAGAGTTCATTTGAAATGCTTTTGAATTTTAGGGTCTTATAGCTCAAAATAATTAGTAAATGCATGAAAAATAACAAATGAAGTCAGAAAGGATTGAGAAATGATGATGTGGCTTTGAATGGTGCATTTTGAACACACAAAAAGTCAGGAGTTCAAATAAGCTTTAAAAAATGAAAACCCTTTGTAACAGACGAGTTTCCGGATGAAATCCTGATACTTTGAAAGAGATTGTCCGTTTTGTACACGAAGTGCATCCAGTTTTTGCCGTAACCCTCTCAACTTTCTCGCACATGCTATGTGGATGAAATGATGATATCATGCCAACTTTCAACCTTTTCAGAGTTCATTTGAAATGCTTTTGAGTTTTAGGGTCTTATAGCTCAAAATAATTAGTAAATGCATGAAAAATAACAAATGAAGTCAGAAAGGATTGAAAAATGATGATGTGGCTTTGAATGGTGCATGTTGAACACACAAAAAGTCAGGAGTTCAAATAAGGTTTAGAAAATGAAATCCCTTTGTAACAGACGAGTTTCCGGATGAAATCCTGATACTTTGAAAGAGATTGTCCGTTTTGTACACGAAGTGCATCCAGTTTTTGCCGTAACCCTCTCAACTTTTTTGCACATGCTATGTGGATGAAATGATGATATCATGCCAACTTTCAACCTTTTCAGAGTTCATTTGAAATGCTTTTCAATTTTAGGGTCTTATAGCTCAAAATAATTAGTAAATGCATGAAAAATAACAAATGAAGTCAGAAAGGATTGAAAAATGATGATGTGGCTTTGAATGGTGCATTTTGAACACACAAAAAGTCAGGAGTTCAAATAAGGT
>NW_025236706.1:0-5121 GCF_018294505.1 Triticum aestivum | reverse complement strand
TTGTGTTTCATCAAGTAGATATACCCATATCTGCTCAAATCATCTGTGAAGGTCAGAAAATAATGATACCTGCTACGAACCTCAATATTCATCGGACCACATACATCTGTATGTATGATTTCCAACAAATCTGTTGCTCTCTCCATAGTTCCGGAGAACGGCGTTTCAGTCATCTTGCCCATGAGGCACGGTTCGCAAGCATCAAGTGATTCATAATCAAGTGATTCCAAAATCCCATCAGTATGGAGTTTCTTCATGCGCTTTACACCAATATGACCTAAACGGCAGTGCCACAAATAAGTTGCACTATCATTATTAACTTTGCATCTTTTGGCTTCAATATTATGAATATGTGTATCACTACGATCGAGATCCAACAAACCATTTTCGTTGGTGTGTATGACCATAGAAGGTTTTTATTCATGTAAACAGAACAACAATTGTTCTCTAACTTAAATGAATAACCGCATTGCAATAAACATGATCAAATCATATTCATGCTCAACGCAAACACCAAATAACACTTATTTAGTTTCAACACTAATCCCGAAAGTATAGGGAGTGTGCGATGATGATCATATCAATCTTGGAACTACTTCCAACACACATCGTCACCTCGCCTTTTACTAGTCTCTGTTTATTCTGCAACTCCCGTTTTCGAGTTACTACTTTTTAGCAACTGAACCAGTATCAATTACCGAGGGGTTGCTATAAACACTAGTAAAGTACACATCAATAATCTGTATATCAAATATACCTTTGTTCACTTTGCCATCCTTCTTGTCCACCAAATAGTTGGAGTAGTTCCGCTTCCAGTGACCAGTCCCTTTGCAGTAGAAGCACTTAGTCTCAGGCTTAGGACCAGACTTAGGCTTCTTCACTTGAGCAGCAACTTGCTTGCCGTTCTTCTTGAAGTTCCCCTTCCTCCCTTTGCCCTTTTCTTGAAACAAGTGGTCTCGTCAACCATCAACACTTGATGTTTTTCTTGATTTCTACCTTCGTCGATTTCAGCATCACGAAGAGCTCGGGAATTACTTTCGTCATCCCTTGCATACTATAGTTCATCATGAAGTTCTACTAACTTGGTGATGGTGACTAGAGAATTCTGTCAATCACTATTTTATCTGGAAGATTAACTCCCACTTGATTCAAGCGATTGTAGTACCCAGACAATCTGAGCACATGCTCAATAGTTGAGCGATTCTCCTCCATCTTTTAGCTATAGAACTTGTTGGAGACTTCATATCTCTCAACTCGGGTATTTGCTTGAAATATTAACTTCAACTCCTGGAACATCTCATATGGTCCATGACGTTCAAAACGTCTTTGAAGTCCCGATTCTAAGCCGTTAAGCATGGTGCACTAAACTATCAAGTAGTCATCATATTGAGCTAGCCAAACGTTCATAACGTCTGCATCTGCTCCTGCAATAGGTCTGTCACCTAGCGGTGCATGAAGGACATAATTTTTCTCTGCAGCAATGAGGATAATCCTCAGATCACGGATCCAATCCGCATCTTTGCTACTAACATCTTTCAACATAATTTTTCTCTAGGAACATATCAAAAATAAACACAGGGAAGCAACAACGCGAGCTATTGATCTATAACATAATTTGCAAAATACTATCAGGACTAAGTTCATGATAAATTTAAGTTCAATTAATCATATTACTTAAGAACTCCCACTTAGATAGACATCCCTCTAATCCTCTAAGTGATCACGTGATCCATATCAACTAAACCATGTCCGATCATCACGTGAGATGGAGTAGTTTCAATGGTGAACATCACTATGTTGATCATATCTACTATATGATTCACGCTCGACCTTTCGGTCTCCGTGTTCCGAGGCCATATCTGTTATATGCTAGGCTCGTCAAGTTTAACCTGAGTATTCCGCGTGTGCAACTGTTTTGTACCCGTTGTATTTGAACGTAGAGCCTATCACACCCGATCATCACGTGGTGTCTCAGCACGAAGAACTTTCGCAACGGTGCATACTCAGGGAGAACACTTATACTTTGATAATTTAGTGAAGGATCATCTTATAATGCTACCGTCAAACAAAGCAAGATAAGATGCATAAAGGATTAACATCACATGCAATCAATATAAGTGATATGATATGGCCATCATCATCTTGTGCTTGTGATCTCCATCTCCGAAGCACCGTGCTTGTGATCTCTATCTCCGAAGCACCGTCATGATCACCATCGTCACCGGCGTGACACCTTGATCTCCATCGTAGCATCGTTGTCGTCTCGTCAATCTTATGCTTCTACGACTATCGCTACCGCTTAGTGATAAAGTAAAGCATTACATGGCGATTGCATTGCATACAATAAAACGACAACCATATGGCTCCTGCCAGTTGCCGATAACTCGGTTACAAAACATGATCATCTCATACAACACATTATATCACATCATGTCTTGACCATATCGCATCACAACATGCCCTGCAAAAACAAGTTAGACGTCCTCTACTTTGTTGTTGCATGTTTTACGTGGCTGCTACGGGCTTAGCAAGAACCGTTCTTACCTACGCATCAAAACCACAACGATAGTTTGTCAAGTTGGTGCTGTTTTAACCTTCGCAAGGACCGGGCGTAGCCACACTCGGTTCAACTAAAGTGAGAGAGACAGACACCCGCCAGTCACCTTTAAGCAACGAGTGCTCGCAACGGTGAAACCGGTCTCGCGTAAGCGTACGCGTAATGTCGGTCCGGGCCGCTTCATCTCACAATACCGCTGAACCAAACTATGACATGCCGGTAAGCAGTATGACTTATATCGCCCACAACTCACTTGTGTTCTACTCGTGCATAGCATCAACGCATAAAACCTGGCTCGGATGCCACTGTTGGGGAACGTAGTAATTTCAAAAAAATTCCTACGCACACGCAAGATCATAGTGATGCATAGCAACGAGAGGGGAGAGTGTTGTCCACGTACCCTCGTAGACCGACAGCGGAAGCGTTATCACAACGCGGTTGATGTAGTCGTACGTCTTCACGATCCGACCGATCAAGTACCGAACGTACGGCACCTCCGAGTTCTACAAACGTTCAGCTCGATGACGTCCCTCGAACTCCGATCCAGCCGAGTGTTGAGGGAGAGTTTCGTCAACACGACGGCGTGGTGACGATGATGATGTTCCACCGACGCAGGGCTTCGCCTAAGCTCCGCAACGGTATTATCGAGGTGTAATATGGTGGAGGGGGGCACCGCACACGGCTAAGAGATCTCAAGGATCAATTGTTGTGTCTCTGGGGTGCCCCCTGCCCCCGTATATAAAGGAGCAAGGGCGAGGCAGCCGGCCAAGGGGAGAGGCGCGCCATAGGGGGGAGTCCTACTCCCACCGGGAGTAGGACTCCTCCTTTCCTTGTGGGAGTAGGAGAAGGGAAGGGGGAAGGAGAAAGAAGGAAGGGTGCGCCCCCCTTCCCTAGTCCAATTCGGACTAGACCATGGGGACGGGTGCGGCCACCTTTTGAGGCCTTTCTCTCCTTTCCCGTATGGCCCATTAAGGCCCAATACGAATTCCCGTAACTCTTCGGTACTCCGAAAAATACCCGAATCACTCGGAACCTTTCCGAAGTCCGAATATAGTCGTCCAATATATCGATCTTTACGTCTCGACCATTTCGAGACTCCTCGTCATGTCCCCGATCTCATCCGGGACTCTGAACTCCTTCGGTACATCAACATACATAAACTCATAATAAAACTGTCATCGTAACTTTAAGCGTGCGGACCCTACGGGTTCGAGAACTATGTAGACATGACCGAGACACGTCTCCGGTCAATAACCAATAGCGGGACCTGGATGCCCATATTGGCTCCCACATATTCTACGAAGATCTTTATCGGTCAGACCGCATAACAACATACGTTGTTCCCTTTGTCACCGGTATGTTACTTGCCCGAGATTTGATCGTCGGTATCTCGATACCTAGTTCAATCTCGTTACCGGCAAGTCTCTTTACACGTTCCGTAATACATCATCCCGCAAGTAACTTATTAGTCACAATGCTTGCAAGGCTTATAGTGATGTGCATTACCGAGTGGGCCCAGAGATACCTCTCCGACAATTGGAGTGACAAATCCTAATCTCGAAATACGCCAACCCAACAAGTTGTAGGGGAACGTAGCAGAAATTCAAAATTTTCTACGCATCACCAAGATCAATCTATGGAGTAATCTAGCAACGAGGGGAAGGGGAGTGAATCTACATACCCTTGTAGATCGCGATGCGGAAGCGTTGCAAGAACGCGGATGAGGGAGTCGTACTCGTAGCGATTCAGATCGCGGTTGATTCCGATCTAAGCACCGAAAGAACGGTGCCTCCGCGTTCAACACACGTGCAGCCCGGTGACGTCTCCCACACCTTGATCCAGCAAGGAGAGAGGGAGAGGTTGGGGAAGACTCCATCCAGCAGCAACACGACGGCATGGTGGTGGTGGAGGAGCGTGGCAATCCCGCAGGGCTTCGCCAAGCACCGTGGGAGAGGAGGAGGAGGGAGAGGGGTAGGGCAGCACCAAAAGGAGACTTTCTCGTGTGTGTGTATGGCAGCCCAAACCTCAAGTATATATAGGGGGGAAGGGGGCTGCGCCCCCCTTAGGGTTTCCACCCCCAAGAGGAGGCAGCCAGCCCTAGATCCCATCAAGGGGGCGGCCAAGGGGAGGAGAGGGGGAGGCGCCCCACTAGATGGGCCCTAAGGCCCATCTGGACCTAGGGTTTGCCCCCTCCCACTCTCCCATGCGCCTTGGGCCTTGGTGGGGGGGCGCACCAGCCCACCTGGGGCTGGTCCCCTCCCACACTTCGCCCACGCAGCCTTCTGGGGCTGGTGGCCCCACTTGGTGGACCCCCGGGACCCTCCCGGTGGTCCCGGTACATTACCGATTTCACCCGAAACTTTTCCGGTGACCAAAACAGGACTTCCCATATATAAATCTTTACCTCCGGACCATTCCGGAACTCCTCGTGACGTCCGGGATCTCATCCGGGACTCCGAACAACATTCGGTAACCACGTACATGCTTTCCCTATAACCCTAGCGTCATCGAACCTTAAGCGTGTAGACCCTACGGGTTCGGGAACCATGCAGACATGACCGAGA
>NW_025236705.1:0-5121 GCF_018294505.1 Triticum aestivum | reverse complement strand
TGGGCCCCCTGGACCTCCTCCGACCTCAACTCCAACTCCATATATTCCGTCTCAGGGAGAAAAAAATTAGAGATAAAGTTTCATCGCATTTTATGACATGGAGCCGCCGCCAAGCCCTAATCTCTCTCGGGAGGGCTGATCTGGAGTCCGTTCGGGGCTCCGGAGAGGGGGATTCGTCGTTGTCGTCATCATCAACCATCCTCCATCACCAATTTCATGATGCTCACCGCCGTGCGTGAGTAATTCCATCGTAGGCTTGCTGGACGGTGATGGGTTGGATGAGATTTACCATGTAATCAAGTTAGTTTTGTTAGGGTTTGATCCCTAGTATCCACTATGTTCTGAGATTGATGTTGCTATGACTTTGCTATGCTTAATGCTTGTCACTAGGGCCTGAGTGCCATGATTTCAGATCTGAACCTATTATGTTTTCATGAATATATGTGTGTTCTTGATCCTATCTTGCAAGTCTATAGTCACCTAATATGTGTTATGATCCGACAACCCCGAAGTGACAATAATCGGGATACTTCTCGGTGATGACCGTAGTTTGAGGAGTTCATGTATTCACTATATGCTAATGCTTTGTTCCGGTTCTCTATTAAAAGGAGGCCTTAATATCCCTTAGTTTTCGTAAGGACCCCGCTGCAACGGGAGGGTAGGACAAAAGATGTCATGCAAGTTCTTTTCCATAAGCACGTATGACTATTTACGGAATACATGCCTACATTACATTGATGAATTGGAGCTAGTTCTGTGTCACCCTATGTTGTAACTATTACATGAGGAATCGCATCTAGCATAATTATCCATCACTGATCCATTGCCTGCGAGCTTTTCACATATTGTTCTTCGCTTATTTACTTTTCCGTTGCTACTGTTACAACTACTACAAAAACCCAAAAACATTTATCTTTACTTTTGCTACCGTTACCTTTCTTATCATACCACTTTTGCTACTAAACACTTTGCTGCAGATACTAAGTTATCGAGGTGTGGTTGAATTGAAAATCAACTGCTAATACTCAAGAATATTCTTTGGCTCCCCTTGTGTCGAATCAATAAATTTGGGTTGAATACTTTACCCTCGAAAGCTGTTGTGATCCCCTACACTTGTGGGTTATCCAGACTGATTTATGGCATCGTTGCAGGGGAGCATAGCTCTATTCTCTGAGTCACTTGGGATTTATATCTGTTGATCACTATGAAGAACTTGAAAGACGATCGAACTACTATTTTGCCCTCAACTACGAGGGGAGGTAAGGAATTGCCATCTAGCTCTGCACTAGATTCTCCTTCCATTATTAGTAGGCTTGCGACACCTAAACCTGCTACTGCTATGAATTCTGATATGTCGCATGTTATTGATGATGCCACTTCTGCTATGCATGATGAAACTACTTCTGTGCATGATACTACTTTGCCATTAGGTGAATTTCTTGATGAACAACTTGCTAGATTTAGGGGGGATGAAAATATTGAAGAACCTATTATTGATGATAGTGATGATGAAGGTCCCCCCAATGATTATGTATTACCTGTTGTTCCTAAGGGTTATGTTATGAATGAAACAGCTGCTATGGAAATTCTTGCTTGCAATGATAGAAATGATCTTAAGAAATTATTAGCTAAATGGAAGCAGCAGTCTCTTAATGCTAGAATGAAACCCGATCCTGCTTTTGCTACTTCACCTATCTGTGTTACTAATAAGGATTATGAATTCTCAGTTGATCCTGATATTATTACTTTAGTTGAATCTGATCCTTTTTATGGCCTTGAATCTGTAACTATTGTGGCACATCTTACCAAGTTGGATGATATAGCTACCCTGTTTACTAATGATGAGAAGTCTCGCTATTTATATATCATTAAGATATTTTCGTTCTCATTAAAGGGTGATGCTAAGACTTGGTATAATTCTCTTGCTCCTGGTTGTGTGCGTAGTCCCCAGGATATGATTTATTACTTCTCTGCTAAATATTTCCCTGCTCATAAGAAACAAGCTGCCTTGCGGGAAATATATAATTATGTGCAAATCAAAGAAGAGAGTCTCCCACAAGCTTGGGGAGGCTTCTCCGGTTACTTAATGCTTTGCCTGATCATCCTCTTAAGAAAAATGAAATACTTGATATCTTTTATAATGGACTAACCGATGCTTCCAAGGACTACTTGGATAGTTGTCCTGGTTGTGTTTTCAGGGAAAGAACAGTCGACGAAGCTGAAATACTATTGAATAATATGTTGACTAATAAAAATAATTGGACTCTTACCGAGCCAGTTCCTGAAGTGATTCCTGAACCAATTGAGCCAACTCCTGAGCCTATTCCTAAACCCACTCCGAAGAAGAGAGGTGTTTTATTTCTCGGTCCTGAAGATATGCAAGAGGCAAAGAAATCAATGAAAGAAAAAGGTATTAAAGCTGAAGATGTTAAGAATTTACCTCATATTGAAGAAATACATGGTCTTAATTTACCGCCTTAAGAACCACATTGTCTTGATAACCCGACACAGGTAGTAAAGGTAAATTATCTCTATAGATATGATAAAGTTGAAATACCCTCTACTAAATTCCATAGCCCATGCTTAGATGAATTTGATGACTTTATGGCTAGACAAGAAAGTTTTAATGCTTATGTTGGTAGAGAGTTAAAGAATAATGCTTTCGAGATAGGACGCGTAGGTGATAATCTGGCTAGAGTTAAAGATGAACTTCACCGCGTTAGCAAATATGCTTCTATGGTTGCTACTCAAGCTGAGCAAGTACTTAAAGCTCAAAATGATTTGCTTGATGAATTGAATAATAAAAATGACTTTGCTGTTAGAGTGGCTACTAGAACTGGTAGAATGACTCAGGAACCTTTGTATCCTGAAGGCTACCATAAGAGAATCGAGCAAGATTCTCAGAGAAATAATTTAGTTCTTCTAAAAAGAAGAAGAAGAAAAACGATAGGACTTTGCATGCTTCTAGTGAACCCACTATAGACACACCTGAGAATCCCAATGATATTTCTATTTCTGATGCTGAAACACAATCAGGTGATGAACATGAACCTAGTGATAATGTTAATGATAATGTTCATGTTGATGCTCAACCTAGCAAAAATAATGATGTAGAGATTGAACTTGTTGTTGATCTTGATAACCCACAATCAAAGAATCAATGTTATGATAAGAAAGATTTTGTTGCTAGGAAGCACGGTAAAGAAAGAGAACCATGGGTTCAGAAACCCATTCCCTTTCCTCCTAAACCATCCAAGTCAAAGGATGATGAGGATTTTGAGCGCTTTGCTGAAATGATTAGACATACTTTCTTACGTATGCGCTTAACTAATATGCTTAAAGTAAATCCTTATGGTAAGTATATGAAGGATATCATTACAAATAAAAGAAAGATACCGGAAGCTGAAATTTCCACCATGCTTGCTAATTACACTTTTAAGGGTGGAATACCAAAGAAACTTGGAGATCCGGGTGTTCTAACTATACCATGTTCCATTAAAAGAAACTATGTTAGAACTGCTTTATGTGATCTTGGAGCCGTTGTTAGTGTTATGCCTCTCTCTTTATATCATAGACTTGAATTGAATAAGTTGACACCTACTAAAATATCTTTGTAAATGGCTGATAAATCAACTGCTATACCTATCGGCATTTGTGAGGATGTGCCTGTTGTGGTTGCAAATGTCACTATCTTAACGGACTTTGTTATTATTGATATTCCTGAGGACAATAGTATGTTTATTATCCTTGGTAGACATTTTCTTAATACTGCAGGGGCTGTTATTGATTGCAACAAAGGCAATGTCACTTTTCATGTTAATGGTAATGAGCATACGGTGCACTTTCTGAGGAAACAATCTCAAGTTCATAGCATCAATTCTATTGAAAAAGTTCCAACTATCATTTTTGGAGGTTTTGAATTTCCTCTCCCTACTGTCAAGAAAAAGTATGATATTCTTACTGTTGGGGATTTTCATATCCCCGTTGAGGTAACTTAGTGTTATTCAAAATTTCTCTGGTTCCGTGTTATTCGGAATGAGTTTGTTAACAAGACTTGATCAACCTTGTTAGTGGATTCATTGTGATGATCACGAGATGGATGAAACTAGAAGGCACAACCTTCTGTACCCTTTTTTTTACTTTCTGTTATTTAGAATAAATAAAGCAAAAATAGTATTATCTCTCTGTTTTCTGAATTATCCGTGCATTAAAAAATAGTTTGAAAATAAAAGTGCTCCAAATGCCCTGCAAATTTAGTATGGTTTTTTCTGGAATATTTGAGGATTTTAGGCACTGAAAACACTGCAGGAGGGGCAAGCACCAGGCCACGGGAGAGGAGGGTGCCCGCCCCTTGTAGGGCGCGCCCCCCTATCTCGTGGGCCCCTGGTGGATCCCCTCCAATTATGCCAGCACCACACACTTCATCTTCTACCCAAAAAAAATCCCCATCCAGCTCAAGCCCGAGTTCTAGCTCGTTTTGCTGCGATTTTCGATCTCTTAGCTCAAAGCTCCATTCGCAAAACTGCTTTGGGAGATTGTTGCTTGGTATGTGACTCCTCCATTGGTCCAATTAGTTTTTGTTCTAGTGCTTTATTCATTGCAAATTTTTGCTGCATAGGTGACCATATTCTTGAGCTTGCATGTTAAATTTTTGAGGTCCCAAGCAATTCCAATGCATGATATAGGCTCTAGGCACTTGTAGGAGTAGTTGCTATCAATCTTGTGTAGTTTTATCCACTTTTATTTTGAAGTTACTAAAATTTCAGAAATTTTCAGAAAATGTTAAGGAGGTTCTTTAAAGGCTCTTCTAGCCTAAGCTCTAAGGAAAAACAAGACAAAGAGAAGGAAAAGCCCAAGTATAATCTTCCTCGCTTAGCGGAAGTACGGTCATGTGAATGGCGGTGTGAGGATTTCTTGAAAGAAGCTGGAATTCATGAAGACTTTTATGCTTTAATCGGGACTACAGGCCTCACCAGTTTCATGAATGACCTAATCGATCAGTATCTCTTACTTACCAATACTTTCGTGCAAAACTTTTATTATTATCCTAAGAAGTCACCGTCTGCAGTATCATTTCATATATATGATGAATTCGAAGAAATGTCTTTACGTCATTTTTGC
>NW_025236704.1:0-5122 GCF_018294505.1 Triticum aestivum | reverse complement strand
AGCACCGGGATGATGAAGATGGCCACCGGAGAGGGATTCCCCCTCCGGCAGGGTGCTGGAACGGGTCTAGATTGGTTTTTGGTGGCTATGGAGGCTTCTGGCGGTGGAACTCCCGATCAATTGTCTGTTCTGGAAGTTTTAGGATACGTAGGTATATATGGGTGCAGGAAGTACGCCGGTGGAGCTTCGGGGGCCCCACGAGGTAGGGGGCGCGCCCTAGGGGGCGCCCCCCACTCTCGTGAGCACCTCCCTTGGTTCCTGACGTGGGTTCCAAGTCCATCCAGTAGCTTTCCTTCCAAAAATAACTTCTCCAGTTGATTTCGTTCTGTTTCGACTCCGTTTGATATTCCTTTTCTTCGAAACACTGAAATAGGCAAAAAGACAGCAATTCTGGGTTGGGCCTCCGGTTAATAGGTTAGTCCCAAAAATAATATAAAAGTGGATAATAAAGCCCAATATTGCCCAAAACAGTAGATAACATAGCATGGAGCAATCAAAAATTATAGATACATTGGAGACGTATCAGTGACATATATGGCTGCTTGCTCGCCATTGCCACAACTCGGTCGTGGAGCCGCTTCTTAGCCACGATCACAGGGGACTCGGCCAACCGGCTGCTCTCTGTTGCGCAGGCGGACGACTTCTTGTAGTCCCCTGCTATGGTCAGGATTCCCTTGGAGCTCGGAATCTTCATCTCTAGGTAAGCATAGTGGAGGACCGCCATGAACTTGACCAGTGCAGGCCGGCCAAGCAACGCGTGATAAGGGATCTCAAGGTCCACCACCTCAAACCAGACGGGCTCTCGGCAGAAGTGATTTTTGTCTCCGAAGAGGACATCTATCTGAGTCTTGCCGATTGGTGAGCAGGAAAGGCCAAGAACTATGCCATGGAAAACAGTCCGGCTGGGCTGAAGGCCTCTCCTTGATTCCCAGCTTCTCCATGGTATCTTTATACAGAATGGTGATGCTGCTGCCGCCATCTATCAGAACTCAGGAGAAATGAGCAGCTCGCCTCTCCGTGGAAAACGTGGCATCCAATACCAGGGCATAGGAGCCGGGACTGGGCATCACCTCCGGGTGGTCGGCTCTGCTCCAGCTGATGGGCTTCTCAGACCAATGCATGAATTCCGGGGTCTCTGATGCTACTACGTTTACTTCTTCTTGTTGCTGCAGTCTGCTGCGCCTGTCGTTGGCCACACTGGTGAACACGACATAAGCTCCATGTTCTTCAGGGTAATCATCTTGTATGTCTCCGATCGGCCGAGCCTCCGACTGCTGTGGAGGATGGGGCGGCGGGTCGGCAGGCGGAGCTGGCTGGAGTCCGTCACCCTTGGCAACTCTGGTGAGCCAATGGCACTTCCAAGTGGTGTGATTGGACGGCTTGGCACTGCTGTGGAACTTGCAGGGCGCATCGAGAGTCTCCTCGTACGAGAAGGCGGGTAACTAGTTGGGCTTGCCACCCTTCTGGCGTTTGGGAGGAGGCTGCCCTTCTGGCTGGTGATCTTCGACTGCCGCCACCTGCCGGCTGGTAGGAGCCGGCTGCATGGCCTTGCGCTTGTTGTCGTTTGGTTTCTGTCGCCGACTCGCCTCACCAGCCGGGGTCCGAGGGGCTAGGGGGGCCACTTTGCCCGACACATTAACTTGAATCTCCGCCTTCATAGAGGAGTCGGCCGTGGCATACTTGTGTGCTATGATTAACAGTTCGTCGAGGGTCGCCGGCTCGTCGCAGAGGAGCTTGTGCTTGAGGAGGGTGCCCACTCGGCACTCTACAGTGAAGTACTCAATAGCATGCACCTCGTGCACGCCCTCGCAAGAGTTGCGCAGCTTACCCCAGCGTGTGAGGTAGTCGCGAGTCGACTCGTTGGGGCCTTGGACGCACAAGGAGAGCTGGCGAGGCTTGGGCGGCCGCTTGTAGGTGCTGGTAAAGTTGCGGACGAATGCTTTAGTGAAATCAACCCAGCTGTTGACGCTGCGGGGCTTCAGGCTGTTCAGCCATGTCCGGGCCGTGCCCTGGAGCATGAGGGGAACATACTTGACGGCAACACGCGTGTTTCCGTTTGCGATGCTGACGGTTGTGGAGTAGTCGACCAGCCAATCCTCCGGCTTCACGGAGCCGGTGTACTTGGCTGTATATCTTGGGAGAGTGAACCCTTTGGGGAAGGGCTCATCTCGGATGCAGGGTCCAAAACAAGGCGGACCCAGCTCATCCTCTTCTTCTAGCACCAGGGATCGATTGAGACGATCGATCCAATGGTGGGCGTCGTTTTATCCGATCCCTTCTTGGTGGCCAAGGCGGTCGCTGAGTGCTTGGTGATCAACAGGCGGCGGCGAAATACGCCTCTCCCTGCGGGGAGGAGGAGGCGGACAGTCGTCTCGCCGCCGCACTGCTCTCAGGCGGCCGTCTTGGTCGCGCTCGATGGTGACGTGGGTCCGGCTGCAGCTGGCAGCCGGCTCCTTGTCTCGTCTATCGTGGACGCCACCAGTCGGTGTCTGAGATGTCGCGCCTTGGTCCCGGCGAGGGGGCGGGTCGTCGTTTCGCCGAATGGGCGCGTCAGTGCGGCACCCGGCATCTTGCTGCTCAGCAGCCGCGTCGAGGAGCTCCTGTACTCGCTCCGTCATGTGGCGACACTCGTCGCCCTCGAGCTTGTCTAGCTCGGCTGCTGCCGCCTAGGCAGCTCGTATGTTTTCTGCAGGCGTGGCGTAGACAGGACGATCCGTCCCGAACATACTGGCAATGGTCGCGCCACGCTGTCGGACCAGGCCAACGCGGCTAGGCCCACCAGGAGCCGGCGTGCCGCCGATAGCACACCGCATCTCCCGACCGTTGGCGCTCTCAACGAGCTGGACGCAGCATGCTTCCAGCATCTCAGTGTCGGCGTCTTCTGGGATGGATGCGGCCAGGTCTTGCATCGCCGTCTGCAGCGGATCCTGGCCACCTCCGCTAGAGTGCTCGCCGTGGCTGATGACGAGCACCTCCGTAACGGCACTACCACCGCTTTCCGTGCGAGGGAGCGGCTCGTCGTAGACCACCACGTTGGAGGGGAACGCGTCAAGCGATGTTGTGTCGGAGTCGACCAACATTGGGTCGGTGGAGCCGATTGACTCCAAGTCGGCAGTAGGCTTGCTAGGGACGTGGAGCTGATCAAGGAGGATCACGAGGCGGCTCTCGGGGCCATCGGTACCCGCATCAGATGCAGGCTCGTCGGAGAGGCGAATCTCACCAACAAGATCGGTGAGGCAGCTCGCCGCGCAGGCAAACTCCGCGCCGTGCAGCGCGTCGGCGCAAACGCCGTCTGGCGTGTCGGGCTGGCTGCGCTCGCCAGGAAGGAATAGGGTTCCCGTCCAGAACAGGTCTTCGGGAGACGGTGCACCTTGCCCCATGGTGGGCGCCAGATGTCGGGGGTTGGGTGCGACATATGCCAAATGATGGCTTATCATGGTGGGAGCGAGTAGAACGTCGCCGGTGCCTGGAAGCGGGATGAGGCATAGACATGAACGCCGGCATACTTTACCCAGGTTCGGGGCTCTCCTAGGAGATAACATCCCTAGTCCTGCTCTGCAGGGTCTCCGCATGATCACTAAGGCACAAGCGTGTACAATGTGCTCCTTGAGCTATATACTAGGGGTAGAAGGAGGCATGCCTTGCTCTCTTCTCCCTCTAAGTGTGAGTCTAGTCCTAATAGGTCCGAACCCTTTGCATGGGTGCCCTAGGGGGTTTATATAGGTCTACCCCCCAGGGGTACAATGGTAATCCGACTGGGCATAGGGCCCCATCATTAGTCTCTCTGGTCGCCAGCTTCTCCGTCGGCTGCTGGGGCCCACCGCCTGGTGGGCCCCGCCGGCTGGTCCGGTACGGAGCTGACAGGTCGCCTCCACCGCTCGCCAGTCTTGCCGGCTACGGATTACTGTAGCCGTGTTGCTAATGACGCGTGCTTGGTCAGGGGAGCATGGCTACAGTCCCGCCGTCTGGTGGGAGATCACTGTAGCCATTCTGTGACTTATCTAGTTAATGGTGTACATGCCTTGAGGATGGAACGGGCCGCCTGCTAGAAGCCGACCTCCCATGGTCCGACTGATGAGGCTCCCGCAGTCTTCCGGGGTCTCACTGACCGGTAGGGCCCGCCGCCTTCGGGCCATACCGACAAGCGGTCGTGGGAGCAGTGCCGTGCCGAGCGGAGATCTCCGCCTGTACGGAGCACTGTGGCCACGCCCGGCCCTAGATACGGGGTGATTGGCTATACTGTTGCCTCGCCCTGTCCTATATTCTTAATGGTGGTGCAGACATTGAGGGCATTATGGGCCGACCGCTGGGAGCCGGCCTCTCTGGAGGCCGCCTGCCAGGAATCGACCCGTCTTGGAGCCGCATGCTAGGAGTCAGCCCGTCTCGGAGCCGCCTTCCTGAGCATGGCCATCTTCTGGTAGTCGGCCGTTCGGCCAGCCGGCCACCAGAAGGCGGCACTTTATCTTGACGTCTTGAGGGGCGCAGCCGGCCCGATGTCTTGAAAGGTTCTGTGACTCGGGTTTGCCTACCCGTGGACCATTACTCCGACAGGTACTTACATCAGCATTGGAGCACAGAGAATTCCCGCAAGATACTTTCCTCGAATACGATCCCAGTACAAAAAACCTTCTATCCTTTAAGCTTATTTTCTAAAAGAGAGATAGGTAAGAAACATGTAGAAAATATGATCAGAATGCTATAAAATTTCATGATGCGAGGATATGCACACGCTTCTTAGAATGGAGTTGACATATTTTTGCTGGACTGGAGCGGACTAGTTCTTTGGCCACCGGAATCTGCTTATTATCAGTGGGAGTTGGGTTTCTTTGTGCTGGAGCAGTATCTATGAAAACTGGAGTTGGTTTATTATCTCCTGGTGTTTGGATCTTTTGCAAAGACCTGGTTTGTAACCCTTCATACTCTAACATAGCCGTCCTCCCCTTGCATGCCTTATATAGGAAAATGGTGCTTCAATTAACAAAGATGGAATATGTACTTAAGAATAGAAAGGCATGACATATTGACATGTATTCCCTCCATCTGGAAATAAATGGATGGGTCTAGGCGTATTTCAGTTCTAGATACATCCAGTTTTATCCATTTCTGCGACATGTAATCCGGA
>NW_025236703.1:0-5123 GCF_018294505.1 Triticum aestivum | reverse complement strand
AAAAAAGAAAAAAAGAAAATTAAAAAAACAAAGAGAGAAGGGGCATTGTTAGTATCCTTTACCACACTTGTGCTTCAAAGTAGCACCATGTTTTTCATATGGAGAGTCTCATATGTTGTCACTTTCATATACTAGTGGGAATTTTTCATTATAGGATTAGATGCACACCCACTTAGTTTTCATATTGAGCTTTCATACACTTATAGCTCTTAGTGCATCTGTTGCATGGCAATCCCTACTCCTCACGTTGATATCAATTGATGGGCATCTCCATAGCCCGTTGGTTAGCCGCGTCGGTGTGAGACTTTCTTACTTTTTTGTCTTCTTTATATTTACCCCTATCATCATACTCTATTCCACCCGTAGTGCTATATCCATGGCTTGTGCTCATATATTATGTGAGGGTTGAAAAAGCTGAAGCGCATTAAAACGTATGAACCAATTGCTCGGCTTGTCATGGGGGTTGTGCATGATAATTTTGTAGGGATAGCTTTCTTTAGCATTGATATTTTGAAAGACATGATTACTTGTTGGGATGCCTGAGTATCGATGTCTTTATGTCAAATTATAGACTATTGCTTTGAATCACTTATTTCTTAATATTCATGCCATGATTAGATATATGATCAAGTTTATGCTAGGTAGCATTCCACATCAAAAATTATCTTTTTTATCATTTACCTACTCAAGGACAAGCAAGAATTAAGCTTGGGGATGCTGATACGTCTCCGTCGTATCTATAATTTTTGATTGTTTCATGCCAATATTATACAACTTTTACATACTTTTGGCAACTTTTATATGATTTATTGGACTAACCTATTGATCCAGTGCCTAGTGCCAGTTCCGGTTTTTTGCAGGTTTTTTGTATCGTAAAAAATCCATATCAAATGAAGTCCAAATGCAATAAAATTTCACGGAGAATTATTTTGGAATATATGTGATTTTTGGGGGTTGGAATCACCGCAAACGGAGTCCCTGGTGGGCACAACCCACCAGGATCCGACCCCTGAGCCAGGCACGTGGTGGTGGGTTGTGCCCACCTCGTATGTCGGTTGGAGCTCTACTTCGGGTGCAAGGAATCTTATATCTGGAAAAAATCTTGTTAAAATCTCAGCGCAATCAGAGTTACGGATCTCCGGGAATATAAGAAACGGTTTTTGGCCAGATCTAGGGAACGCGAAACAGAAGAGAACAGAGAGGGAGATCCAATCTCGGAGGGGCTCCCGCCCCTCCACGGCCATGGAGGCCATGGACCAAAGGGGGAACTCTCCTCCCATCTAGGAGGGAGGCCAGGGAAGAAGAAGAAGGAGGGGGGCTCTCTCCCCCTCTCTCGCGGTGGCGCCGGAGTGCCGCCGGGGCTAGGATTGTGACGGCGATCTACACCAACAATCTTGCTACCGTCAACACCAACTCTCTCCCCCTCTATGCAGCGATGTAACACGTCTTCCCCCCACTGTAGTCTCTACTTAAACATGGTGCTCAACTCCATATATTATTTCCCAATGATCTATGGTTATCTTATGGTGTTTGAGTAGATCCGTTTTGTCCTATGGGTTAATCGTGATCTTGGTTGGTATGATTGTATATTTTATTTATGGTGCTGTCCTATGGTGCCCTCCGTCTCGAGCAAACGTGAGGGGCCCCCGCTGTCGGGTGTTGCAATATGTTCATGGTTTGCTTATTGTCAGTGTTGCGGGGGATGACAGTAGTCCAAACGCGGATAGGTGGCTTATGGCGAATGGGAGTAAAGAGGACTTGATACTTAATGTTATGGTTGGCTTTCATGACCTTAATGATCTTTAGTAGTTGCGGATGCTTGCTAGGGGTCCAATCATAAGTGCATATGATCCAAGTAGAGAAACTATGTTAGCTCATGCATCTCCCTCATATAAAATTACAAGAATGATTACCGGTACTTGTTATCGATTGCCTAGGGACAAATAACTTTCTTGTTGAAAAAAGCTCTCTACTAAAACTAACTTAGTTGTGTCTTTATCTAAAAATCACCTAGATTTTATTTACGTGCTCTTTATTATCTTGCAAACCTATCCTATCACACCTACAAAGTACTTCCAATTTCATACTCGTTCTAGGTAAAGTGAACGTCAAGCGTGCGTAGAGTTGTATCGGTGGTTGATAGAACTTGAGGGAATATTTGCTCTACCTTTAGCTCCTCATAGGTTCAACACTCTTATTTATCAAAGAATGCTACAAACGATCCCCTATACTTGTGGGTTATCAAGAGGCCATGGTTGGTCCACTTCCTCGCCCCGTGCTTCCTCGCGCCGTCCGACCGGACGCGCCGTTCATGCTCGAGGTCGATGCCGCTGTCGGATCTGCTCCCGAAGCCGCGTCCGGAGCTCCACATGTGGCCCCACGTGGCGGCTGGAGGCGGAAGGGGATCACTGGCGGCGGGAAATGTGAGGAGGGGAGTGGGGAATTATGGAGCGCGGCGGCGGCGGGGGGATAGGGTTTAGACCCGCAAACGCATCACGAACCCGTAGATATACTGGTCAGGGCAGGCGGTTTGCGGTCCGCGGTAAATATTTTTACAGGCCGGGCGAGTATACGGGCTCTGTTCTGGCCAAAAAATTGGGCCGAGCCCGTATACTTGCCGGAATTTTGCAGGTTTGCCGCTTTTGCGGGGTCTGCTAGAATTGCTCTAAGAAACATGCAAAACTCGGCATCATTCATTAGATTTTATTACTTCAAGAATTTTATTTGCAAATTATCAATAACATGGGCAAAGATAACCAAGTTCGGTTTAATCTTATATTGCTTAACCGCCACATAATATTTTGCAGTAGGTGCACACATATAATCATTCTTGGAAGCAGTGAAGTCCCAAGTTTCTTGCTAGCCATAATGGTAAATTATTGAATTTTCTTAACTTGCAAAAAATAGGTTGACAACAAAAACAAATTAAAACTGACGCGAAAATAGAGTAACTTTACTAGGAAAGAACCTTGTCAGTGGCGCCAGAAAAAGGGTTGATTATCATCGATCCTGTCTCGGGTGTAGATATGGCCTTCTTCTCTAGAGATCCTATAATTTAAAAAATCCATAAAGTGATCATGCTTCGTACAAAAATATCTGCAAGTACTTGTTATTTCAAGATGTTCGAGTTTGCTTGGCCAATCGTAGAGGCGGTGAAAACACTAATAAAGAAATAGGCCCGGGCTTAAGATTTCACCTGCCCTCGTGCACATGGGCTCGGGATACAAACTAGATAAATCAACATGGCACTAGTAAACATTGTTAATTATGTAGTGCATGAACTATGTGTGATATGCATACAAATAACCCCAGGACCGACTACCACCGAATCGAGGTTGTGTTATCCAACCGAGACAAACGCATTAGGGGGTTACTGACTACACCATAATTACCACCGAAGATTTTATTCTAGCTATCATACTAATCTTACTATCACTGACGTTTGACGTATCTTTCGACTCCTCTCAATACTTTAACTCTGTGTGTTTCGATCTTCAGTATCTTGGGTACCAGCAAACCCTAGGATTGAGGTAGAGAGAAGAGACAATATAGTTGCACAACACATATAAATAATATAATCTCAAAGTAAACTAACAATCTCCTAATGCGCATACATGGGGCTGCGAAGCTATGCCTCAACCCTTAGCCTGAGGTGACTACTCACACATCATGAATAAATCACAAATAATAGACATTATAAGCAAAGTTACTTGAAGATAAATGATTGAAAGTCTTACAATGCTCATGATCATGATGTAATATCAATTGCAAGTTATTAAACTAATGTAGATGGAGGCTATGGTGGTGGAGATGGCGATGGTGGCATCACAAAGGCGATGTAGATAGGAATGGTGACTACGGGGAATGTAAATCGGAGAACTCAAAACTCTCAGGACTCCTCAAGGGTTTTCCTCTCCTTTATATAGTGCAAATGGACAGAGAAGGATTTTGGGGCGCCTGTACTATGAATCAGCATCGGGTCCTTTTGCAAAAGTCGTTGGGGATGGTATCATCGAGGCGGTGGTTGTACCATGCACAATCTTCTCATCAGTATATTCAGTATATGACTTGAATATTCACGTAAATCACCCAATTCTGTAAGGAACAATATAAACAAGGAGATTTTTAACCCTTCGAATTTATTAGTCATTAGTAGGCAAATCGATGTGACTATACAAAAATATTTGAAAAAATCTGGTTTAAACATGAGTGGAGATTCCACTCGTCAGCACTGTCAGCACATCGAGTTTAGTCACCAGTTTTGAGGTAGGCGTCATCGATGGGATTGATAGCAGTTGTACCTTTGGTGGGAATGTAGGCAACATTCCAGAGACGAGTAGGTGCGCCTACCTAAAAGATCGGCCATGGCGATTAGAAGCCTGGCAGCAAATTTAGTAGCATCTTTTTTTAGCGAATTATAGCAGCATCTAGCCCCCACCCCAGGGTAAGGAAATATTATTGGTCACCACCGGTCCACCACCCATAGATTTTGCAAAGGTTAAGGGCGCGTTCGGTAGCCCACAAAATCGCAATCAGGCTCGTTGTATGCAACATCTTTTTGGTGTTGGGTTGGTTGGTTAGATGCAAATATTGTTGAGACTGGTGCGTCGGGCAGCCCGGTCACGGGCGACAGCGACTTTTGCTGTGGCGGCGCGTCATCTGGCTTCAGATCAGTAGCGGCATGGAGGGCCCATGGGCTGCTCTGCGGCATCTTTGGTCAGATCTATTCTGGCCGGTGCACCCGGCGGTGGTGGTCATCTCCTCCATCGGAGGTGGTCAGCCTAAGGCTAGGTGATCGAATCTCGAGATCCGTCATCTAGTCCTGGCTGCGAGTTAGGGAGACATGGTTGTCGGTGAAAACTGAGCCAACCGCAGGCGATAGTGGTGTTTTGCACTGTTACCTTGAAGAAGGCATCATCGAGTAACTATTGTCAACCCATTTGTGCTGCTTTGGGGGAAACCCTATTATCTTGTGTTCCAGATCATACGATGGAAGCACTACGGTGTTGTGTCTCTCTTGGGAGTATTGTTTGTGGAGCAGCGCTGGAAGGCAGAGGCAGGAGGCGAAGCGGCTTCGTCTTGAACGGAGCTTCGGTGGACATGTCAAGTCATGCTTGGCCGAC
>NW_025236702.1:0-5123 GCF_018294505.1 Triticum aestivum | reverse complement strand
GTCGGCCAAGCATGACTTGACATGTCCACCGAAGCTCCGTTCAAGACGAAGCCGCTTCGCCTCCTGCCTCTGCCTTCCAGCGCTGCTCCACAAACAATACTCCCAAGAGAGACACAACACCGTAGTGCTTCCATCGTATGATCTGGAACACAAGATAATAGGGTTTCCCCCAAAGCAGCACAAATGGGTTGACAATAGTTACTCGATGATGCCTTCTTCAAGGTAACAGTGCAAAACACCACTATCGCCTGCGGTTGGCTCAGTTTTCACCGACAACCATGTCTCCCTAACTCGCAGCCAGGACTAGATGACGGATCTCGAGATTCGATCACCTAGCCTTAGGCTGACCACCTCCGATGGAGGAGATGACCACCACCGCCGGGTGCACCGGCCAGAATAGATCTGACCAAAGATGCCGCAGAGCAGCCCATGGGCCCTCCATGCCGCTACTGATCTGAAGCCAGATGACGCGCCGCCACAGCAAAAGTCGCTGTCGCCCGTGACCGGGCTGCCCGACGCACCAGTCTCAACAATATTTGCATCTAACCAACCAACCCAACACCAAAAAGATGTTGCATACAACGAGCCTGATTGCGATTTTGTGGGCTACCGAACGCGCCCTTAACCTTTGCAAAATCTATGGGTGGTGGACCGGTGGTGACCAATAATATTTCCTTACCCTGGGGTGGGGGCTAGATGCTGCTATAATTCGCTAAAAAAAGATGCTACTAAATTTGCTGCCAGGCTTCTAATCGCCATGGCCGATCTTTTAGGTAGGCGCACCTACTCGTCTCTGGAATGTTGCCTACATTCCCACCAAAGGTACAACTGCTATCAATCCCATCGATGACGCCTACCTCAAAACTGGTGACTAAACTCGATGTGCTGACAGTGCTGACGAGTGGAATCTCCACTCATGTTTAAACCAGATTTTTTCAAATATTTTTGTATAGTCACATCGATTTGCCTACTAATGACTAATAAATTCGAAGGGTTAAAAATCTCCTTGTTTATATTGTTCCTTACAGAATTGGGTGATTTACGTGAATATTCAAGTCATATACTGAATATACTGATGAGAAGATTGTGCATGGTACAACCACCGCCTCGATGATACCATCCCCAACGACTTTTGCAAAAGGACCCGATGCTGATTCATAGTACAGGCGCCCCAAAATCCTTCTCTGTCCATTTGCACTATATAAAGGAGAGGAAAACCCTTGAGGAGTCCTGAGAGTTTTGAGTTCTCCGATTTACATTCCCCGTAGTCACCATTCCTATCTACATCGCCTTTGTGATGCCACCATCGCCATCTCCACCACCATAGCCTCCATCTACATTAGTTTAATAACTTGCAATTGATATTACATCATGATCATGAGCATTGTAAGACTTTCAATCATTTATCTTCAAGTAACTTTGCTTATAATGTCTATTATTTGTGATTTATTCATGATGTGTGAGTAGTCACCTCAGGCTAAGGGTTGAGGCATAGCTTCGCAGCCCCATGTATGCGCATTAGGAGATTGTTAGTTTACTTTGAGATTATATTATTTATATGTGTTGTGCAACTATATTGTCTCTTCTCTCTACCTCAATCCTAGGGTTTGCTGGTACCCAAGATACTGAAGATCGAAACACACAGAGTTAAAGTATTGAGAGGAGTCGAAAGATACGTCAAACGTCAGTGATAGTAAGATTAGTATGATAGCTAGAATAAAATCTTCGGTGGTAATTATGGTGTAGTCAGTAACCCCCTAATGCGTTTGTCTCGGTTGGATAACACAACCTCGATTCGGTGGTAGTCGGTCCTGGGGTTATTTGTATGCATATCACACATAGTTCATGCACTACATAATTAACAATGTTTACTAGTGCCATGTTGATTTATCTAGTTTGTATCCCGAGCCCATGTGCACGAGGGCAGGTGAAATCTTAAGCCTGGGCCTATTTCTTTATTAGTGTTTTCACCGCCTCTACGATTGGCCAAGCAAACTCGAACATCTTGAAATAACAAGTACTTGCAGATATTTTTGTACGAAGCATCATCACTTTATGGATTTTTTAAATTATAGGATCTCTAGAGAAGAAGGCCATATCTACACCCGAGACAGGATCGATGATAATCAACCCTTTTTCTGGCGCCACTGACAAGGTTCTTTCCTAGTAAAGTTACTCTATTTTCGCGTCAGTTTTAATTTGTTTTTGTTGTCAACCTATTTTTTGCAAGTTAAGAAAATTCAATAATTTACCATTATGGCTAGCAAGAAACTTGGGACTTCACTGCTTCCAAGAATGATTATATGTGTGCACCTACTGCAAAATATTATGTGGCGGTTAAGCAATATAAGATTAAACCGAACTTGGTTATCTTTGCCCATGTTATTGATAATTTGCAAATAAAATTCTTGAAGTAATAAAATCTAATGAATGATGCCGAGTTTTGCATGTTTCTTAGAGCAATTCTAGCAGACCCCGCAAAAGCGGCAAACCTGCAAAATTCCGGCAAGTATACGGGCTCGGCCCAATTTTTTGGCCAGAACAGAGCCCGTATACTCGCCCGGCCTGTAAAAATATTTACCGCGGACCGCAAACCGCCTGCCCTGACCAGTATATCTACGGGTTCGTGATGCGTTTGCGGGTCTAAACCCTATCCCCCCGCCGCCGCCGCGCTCCATAATTCCCCACTCCCCTCCTCACATTTCCCGCCGCCAGTGATCCCCTTCCGCCTCCAGCCGCCACGTGGGGCCACATGTGGAGCTCCGGACGCGGCTTCGGGAGCAGATCCGACAGCGGCATCGACCTCGAGCATGAACGGCGCGTCCGGTCGGACGGCGCGAGGAAGCACGGGGCGAGGAAGTGGACCAACCATGGCCTCTTGATAACCCACAAGTATAGGGGATCGTTTGTAGCATTCTTTGATAAATAAGAGTGTTGAACCTATGAGGAGCTAAAGGTAGAGCAAATATTCCCTCAAGTTCTATCAACCACCGATACAACTCTACGCACGCTTGACGTTCACTTTACCTAGAACGAGTATGAAATTGGAAGTACTTTGTAGGTGTGATAGGATAGGTTTGCAAGATAATAAAGAGCACGTAAATAAAATCTAGGTGATTTTTAGATAAAGACACAACTAAGTTAGTTTTAGTAGAGAGCTTTTTTCAACAAGAAAGTTATTTGTCCCTAGGCAATCGATAACAAGTACCGGTAATCATTCTTGTAATTTTATATGAGGGAGATGCATGAGCTAACATAGTTTCTCTACTTGGATCATATGCACTTATGATTGGACCCCTAGCAAGCATCCGCAACTACTAAAGATCATTAAGGTCATGAAAGCCAACCATAACATTAAGTATCAAGTCCTCTTTACTCCCATTCGCCATAAGCCACCTATCCGCGTTTGGACTACTGTCATCCCCCGCAACACTGACAATAAGCAAACCATGAACATATTGCAACACCCGACAGCGGGGGCCCCTCACGTTTGCTCGAGACGGAGGGCACCATAGGACAGCACCATAAATAAAATATACAATCATACCAACCAAGATCACGATTAACCCATAGGACAAAACGGATCTACTCAAACACCATAAGATAACCATAGATCATTGGGAAATAATATATGGAGTTGAGCACCATGTTTAAGTAGAGACTACAGTGGGGGGAAGACGTGTTACATCGCTGCATAGAGGGGGAGAGAGTTGGTGTTGACGGTAGCAAGATTGTTGGTGTAGATCGCCGTCACAATCCTAGCCCCGGCGGCACTCCGGCGCCACCGCGAGAGAGGGGGAGAGAGCCCCCCTCCTTCTTCTTCTTCCCTGGCCTCCCTCCTAGATGGGAGGAGAGTTCCCCCTTTGGTCCATGGCCTCCATGGCCGTGGAGGGGCGGGAGCCCCTCCGAGATTGGATCTCCCTCTCTGTTCTCTTCTGTTTCGCGTTCCCTAGATCTGGCCAAAAACCGTTTCTTATATTCCCGGAGATCCGTAACTCTGATTGCGCTGAGATTTTAACAAGATTTTTTCCAGATATAAGATTCCTTGCACCCGAAGTAGAGCTCCAACCGACATACGAGGTGGGCACAACCCACCACCACGTGCCTGGCTCAGGGGTCGGATCCTGGTGGGTTGTGCCCACCAGGGACTCCGTTTGCGGTGATTCCAACCCCCAAAAATCACATATATTCCAAAATAATTCTCCGTGAAATTTTATTGCATTTGGACTTCATTTGATATGGATTTTTTACGATACAAAAAACCTGCAAAAAACCGGAACTGGCACTAGGCACTGGATCAATAGGTTAGTCCAATAAATCATATAAAAGTTGCCAAAAGTATGTAAAAGTTGTATAATATTGGCATGAAACAATCAAAAATTATAGATACGACGGAGACGTATCAGCATCCCCAAGCTTAATTCTTGCTTGTCCTTGAGTAGGTAAATGATAAAAAAGATAATTTTTGATGTGGAATGCTACCTAGCATAAACTTGATCATATATCTAATCATGGCATGAATATTAAGAAATAAGTGATTCAAAGCAATAGTCTATAATTTGACATAAAGACATCGATACTCAGGCATCCCAACAAGTAATCATGTCTTTCAAAATATCAATGCTAAAGAAAGCTATCCCTACAAAATTATCATGCACAACCCCCATGACAAGCCGAGCAATTGGTTCATACGTTTTAATGCGCTTCAGCTTTTTCAACCCTCACATAATATATGAGCACAAGCCATGGATATAGCACTACGGGTGGAATAGAGTATGATGATAGGGGTAAATATAAAGAAGACAAAAAAGTAAGAAAGTCTCACACCGACGCGGCTAACCAACGGGCTATGGAGATGCCCATCAATTGATATCAACGTGAGGAGTAGGGATTGCCATGCAACAGATGCACTAAGAGCTATAAGTGTATGAAAGCTCAATATGAAAACTAAGTGGGTGTGCATCTAATCCTATAATGAAAAATTCCCACTAGTATATGAAAGTGACAACATATGAGACTCTCCATATGAAAAACATGGTGCTACTTTGAAGCACAAGTGTGGTAAAGGATACTAACAATGCCCCTTCTCTCTTTGTTTTTTTAATTTTCTTTTTTTCTTTTTT
>NW_025236701.1:0-5126 GCF_018294505.1 Triticum aestivum | reverse complement strand
CTTTCGTAAAGGAAAATCGGTGACTTTGACGCGGCATTTTTAGTAAGTGCTTGAGCAAATTCTCGAAAAAAATGGGCGAAGAAATCGATTGACAGAGCTATGTCTGTAGGTCTGCTGACAGGTCGTCCTGCGGAGGAAATGCCCGGTTCAACGGGAGACCTCCTTCCCGAGCTGTTGCAACTGCACGAACGAATACAACAGGCAATGCAGAGCGTCATTCAGGCTATGTGGCCATCCCTCTCCATCCCCCAAGATCTTGGGGAACTTGCAAAGAAGCTGGAGGGAGTGCGGCAGCGCTTCCGGTTGTGGAAAATATTGGCCTGCTGTCAAGGTGCCAGGGAGGCCTGGGCCATGGTGAAGACGCGGTACACGAAGGCTAACCCAAACCACATGGCCGAGGTCGGCCCTATGGGTCCTGATGGAAAGGAGATCCCTGTCAGCTTAGTATATGGCCAGGTAGAGCTGGCTGCAAAGTATTCCCAACAGGACTGTAAATTAGACCGCCTGTTGGATGGTATTGAAGAAGAGTATACCAGGTAGAGAAGGATCCTTCTAGCCGGATTGTGGATCGTTTGTCATTGCGGACCTTTTCGCTTCGACCTCTGGACCCTATAGTCCGGAGTGTGTCCGAATACCCTCTCGATTATGTAAGAATCGGGGCATGCATGGAGACAAGGCGTAGGGGTCATAATTGCTTTAGCAGACAAGTGCCCAACTAGTTATGTTATATTACATGGTTAGTAAGAAACATCTTCCAGGGAGAATAGTTCCGTTAGGGGTTCCTTTCCCTGGGAGGCATGCCCTAAAGTGCATGTCCGGACTGCTAAAAAGAGCAGAAAAGTATCTAGGGACTGATTCATATGATATGATGTTGGTTGCGTGCTTCCAATTGGTTTGCACGTTAGTGATCAAAAGGATATTGAATTTATATGATAAATCTTGCATGCATTTGCATAGAAAATCCGCACGGCTACCATTGAAGTCTTTGCACATTTCTTCATTACAAGTGGGGCCTAAGACCATTTCCGATGCATCTTCTCTTAACACCATATCTTAAAACATGTTAGATGTTTGGATACAACTATCTGGATGCATTGTATCTGACATAGGTTTGGTATTTTATTGTAGACCCTACTTTTATTAAGATTACTTGAGTCTAATTGGATGGTATAATGCGAGAGTTAATAATATACCAAATTGGTTTGCGGGTGGAGACCGTATCTAAGATAAGAGACAGTTCTATCATGTGTTGCCATTAATTATACGCCAAACAAAAATCTTACGTATGTGCTGGGCAAAGAGACGGTGCACTGGTGAAGCATTTGGAGCGGCATAAAGTTTACTTTACAGTTTTCAACGCTGTAGATAACCATAGGACGATATGCCTATAAAAGTTAAAATAGACCTCACAACTTGTGTCTTGTGTGTAAGATATAGACAACTTACCTACAAGAGGAAAATTATCGTTTGTATGTGCTCTGTAATAACTAAAAATTTCTGTGTATAATAATACTCCCTCCATTCCAAAATAACTGGTTTTAGTTCAAATTTGAACTAGAACCACAAACCCAGAATAAGTGGTTTTGGTTCAAATTTGAAATAAAAACCATGTCACTTATTTTCGAACGGAGGGAGTAACAAATAACGACATCATCTCATTTCATTCTCTTCATTCCACCTTTCAGAACTCTAACGAAGCTCCTACATCTAGCTTCATTATTGTACATGACTTAAGAAGAAACTATCATCCCTACACGTTGACGTGGCATATCTAGGGGCTCCTTGATTTTTATAATTTTCAACATTTCGAGTGTAGACCTCTTGTAAATAAGATAATTAAACTGTTTCTGCCACCTGCTGGAAAGACATTTAGTGAAAACTCACTTTATTCACATCAATTTTTTCTGCGAAATACTCCCTCTGTTCCCAGATATTTGTCTTTCTAGAGATTTCAACAACTGACGACATATGAAGCAAAATGAGTAAATCTATACTCTAAAATATGTCTACATATATCCGTATGTTGTAGTCCATTTGAAATGTTTAGAAAGACAAATATTTGGGAACGGAGGGAGTAGGACATTTTCATTCAATCGATATATCGGGGCGATACAACTACACTGAGCGAATGGCAGACCTCTGCATAACACTGTGTACACAACCAACATGTTCCTTAAACTAAGAAGAATAGTTATCCTGCAAGTCAAAAAATGTTTGAAAACACGTATTGAGGGTCATCCATGGTATCCATAAATACACAAAACTAGATTATACCTCTCCCAATGTTGCCGGAATTATTAGCAATACATATTATTGATATTTGGTTGTACGAAACATAAACACTTGGAGAAAATATGAGAGTTAAAACTGAAAATACATTTGGTTTAAAGTATTTATTTATAGTACAGTTGTAAAATATTTATAATTTTGAATAGCAGAAACGAATGAAAATTCCCATGCATATTCTCATGTTGAAGTGAGCCTTTCTTATAAATGGTTGCATGTTTGAGGTGGACTTTTTCCCATGCAAGTTGCATGCTGAGGTGTCATGCGTACGTATTGAGATAAATAGGTTAGTGAGAGCTAGCTATTTAGATATAGATGATTAGAAATTAAACATCATAAGATGTAAGATAAGCTCAAATTTCTTAGGGGCTACTTAGTATGCCAGTGTGTCTTAGGGGTTACTCAGTATACCATTGGTTAATTATGAATTTGAAGCATTAGATTTTCTATTTAGCTTTCATAAGGTAATATATTTCTCAAATTTTGGTGCTCGAAGCCCTACAAAAAACATAGAAATTCTTTCCTTTCCTTTGCATTTATTGCATGATTTCTGTATAATATAATAAATTCTTCATAATCTGTTAAGCAGAGTCATCTTTTTTTTTTACTTGATACGACTGGTCATCTTTTTTCTTTTGACTTGATATTACTAGTCATCTTACTACTGAAGTTAGCGTACGCGTGGCATAAATTGTGAATGTGGGTATGCACGACAGGTGTGGTTGACAATCTTGAAAGGTTGCACATGTAAGATAGTTGTGGATCATTATCAGTTAAGCAGAATCTATGTCAGAAATCAGAGAGTTGTACCATGACTAGAATCAATAGCAGAGTCTATCTATATCGAGCTGAAAAGTTTGAAAATCATGATGAAACTAGCACTCCCTCCGTGAAGAAATATAAGAGTGTTTAGATCACTAATGGATCTTTGCATTTGTGTGTGTGCGCCCGCGCGCCCGCCAATTTTTTTCCATCTGGTGTACTTTGCCAAGTTCAAAGTTTGGATCATTTGCTAAAAGAAATTGACGTCTATTTTGCGCACGTTCGTCTCAGTGGCCCATTGACCTCCACTACTCCCTTTCCTCGAATCCCAACCGCAGGCACGGATCCACAGATGCAACGCAACTACTTTGTCGGCCGAGGGGATTGACAGACGTCCGGTGGAACAATTTCCATCTCAAATGAGGAAAGGAACGTATCATGGTCAATGCTCAACGGCAGTATAATTTGTCGAAATGTTGGCGTGTGTCTTCCCGCCGAGGCCGTGGAACACCTACTAGATCATTGTGGCTGATGGGGTGGGAGCCCGTCTGCTTTCCTTGTGGCTGATGATTAGGGCCAAATGGGCAATGGATTCCCAAATCATTTGATTCCTGAAGAGACCGGACGGAGAAACACGAGGGTACGCACGCAGCACTGTTCTTCTTCCTCTTTTTGCGAGGGTGGCACTCATTAACCGGAGGAAAAAGAATCGGTCTTTTGGTATACCACGTCCAATCGGTCGCCAGCCTGTGGCCGGTGAATTCTCACTAGATTGTTCGCCGGATTGCTCACACTGGGGTACCCGTAGCTAGCTAGGTAGGATAGGTGCACACTGCACAGTGGCCTGCCCAGGCCAAGTCGATGTCACATCTGGTGAGTGAACTCCAGTCCAGGGCGCAGTAGCGAAGTCTCTCATCTGGTAGTTTGGTACATAGTACTAAGGCCAACTCCACCGCACGATCCCTAACGGACGTCCGTTTTGTCCGGTTTCGGTCCGTTTGGGTAGGGATTTAGGGTCGTGTCCGGGCCTGTCCTGGGTTGCGGTGGCCGTGCGCCCAGCGCGCGGCCGCATCCATTTGCCCCATCCTGTCCGTGAGGGCCAAAAATGCCTAAATTTACATCAAACTAGTTCCAACCCAAATGTTTGTCTGAAAATTAAAATAGTTTTACAACCCAATTGAAATTGTCTTAAATAAAATAGTTTTACAACCAAATCGAAATTGTCTTGACTGAACATAAATTGGACCAATACATCTATTGGTTGTCAATGTGATCCCAGACGTGCTCAACCAAGTCATTTTGAAGATTCAAATGAGTGTGCCAGGGAGTGGGGTGTTTGTCTAAAAACGGCGACAAAATTTATCCGGCTTGAAGAGCGGGGTGTTGGCAAAGTAATCGGCATAGAGCAGGGCGTGGCCTCTCTCCCTGTTGCGGTTCAGGTTGGGAGCCTTGCCAGGGAGTGACCCCCTGTACCGAGGAAGCTGCCGTTGAATATGGTCGTTCACGACCAGTACAAAGGAAGTGATGGAAGAAAAACTCGTCTCCACTGTCCATACCTTTGTTGGCAAAAGGTCGAACACCTTGCGGTCGCGGTGGCGAAGCGGCCGCGATGATCACCTCGACGTAGCAGGGGTGGTTGCCGGCCGGCTACTGGCCGCTCTGGAGCTCTCATCGAAATCTGCCTCGGCCGCCGTGGTCCGTCGCTGGCAGTCGTGTCCCCTCCGGCACCGGCAAGGACGGCGACGGCCAAAACTACGGCGAAAGCGCGGGCGTGGTGGCGGCCATGTCCAGACGTGGTTTGTTATGGACGGCGGGGGGCCTGCGCGGTGAGGAGGCGGCCGAAGAATACGGCGGTGCAGGTGGCGGGGCGGGGCGGGGAGAGAGGGTGAAGCGTTGGGAAGCGGAGGGACTGCTAGTGTCCCCGACAGGCGGGCCACGGGGAGGGGGGCAAGGGCGTGCGTCGCGGTCGTCCGCACGCGTCCGTTTTACCCCAAACCGAGCGCAAGTTTGGGCCTGGGATGGGTCGAAAACAGACGAAATCCGGACATTTGTACGTTTGAGGCCGTGTGCTGGGCCGC
>NW_025236700.1:0-5127 GCF_018294505.1 Triticum aestivum | reverse complement strand
TCGGCGGCGCCAAAGCGCAAAGCTTTCGGTTGGCAGCTCACCCATGCCATCACGATGACACCAGGTCATGGGTGGCGAGTTCCAACTCCTTGGATCTGGGCAACGCCTATGTCAATGACATGAAACGTGTCTGAGCCACCAACTGCTACCCCTTGCCGCCCACACGACCAAAAGGGTAAGCCACCACCGCTGCCATGAGGCCCGCCGGAGAGCCAAGCATGGGGAGCACCATCCGGGGCCGCCACCCCCGCATCCTGCCCCAAGACATCACCACCCGACCACCTCACAACACACCAACCACATCAGGAAGACTAGAAGGCCTTGCTTTCACTCCTAGCCCCGCATCAGTCTCTGGATCTGGGTCCACACCTCCACAGTAGGAGGCGTTGACACCTGCATCCCCAGCTAGTCCCAGTGAACCATGGGACATGATCCTAAGACTGCCGACAGCCCCCGTATAGGCCTTGGAGAGCCAGCACAATGACTAATATGTGGCCATCGGTGATGATCCGTAGGCCGATGCAACTTCGTTAGGACCACCACCACTGCCCACCGCACCCGCGAAGACACCCCTCACGTGCACATCCCAGGAGGAGCTCGTCCTCGCCTACCCGAGGAACAAGCCCCAATCTGCCTCGTGCCTAGATCTGACCTGCCCGAGCACAAACCCTAGAAGAAGATGAGATTGTTGTGCGCGCAGCCACACCAGCCCCGCACGCTGTCGACACCGACCAAGGAGAAGGGAAGAAACCAGGACACCACCCTGCGCCGCCAGCTGGACCACGGCCACTGCATCGTCGTCGCCACTACTAGCCCGCACCCCCAACCCGTCTCGGCCCATGAGCAGACCAAGCACGGGAAGGGAACCACCACCGTCACGAGCTGCTGCGACGTCCCCGTAGGTGCAGAGCACCACCAAGTCGTGGCCACCACCGCCGAGACCCAGCACAGCAGCCACCGGCCCATACCGTCGTGGCCCGCTCCACCTGTCGGCCAAATCCGGCCACCGCAGTGCAAGCGAGCACCACCGGCCATGCAGCCCCTCACACCGTAGTTGCACCCCCGCGTGGCTTCCACGACAGTGAGCCATCGTGCTGCGGCACCCTACGCGAGCACTGCGCCCAGGCCCAAGGGAACCGGCCTGTGCCGCCCTGTCACGCATGAGGAGGAGGACGCCCCGCCGGCGCCGCCGGCGGTCGGGTTTCCACTAGTAGAAAAATGGCTTTACGTGAGCCACATTAGCCCCGGTTTGTAAACGGATCTGTACTGATGTGACCATTAGTGCTGGTTCCAATGGCTAGGGGGTGGGAATCATTAGTCCTGGTTCGTGTTGAACCTCTAGTGCTGGTTCATGACACGAACCGGGACTAAAGGTGTGGTGGCAGGCTTGTGTCAGACTAGGGGGCCCACTGGCACATTTAGTCCCGGTTCGTGTCACAAACCGGGACTAGAGATGCACCTTTAGTCTCGGTTTGTATAACCAACTGGGACTAAAGATGCTCCTATATAAACTCTTCGTCGAGCTCGAGCTCTCTATTCTTCCCCTTTCCTCTCCTCTCTGTTCTTCCCCTTTTGCTCGAGCTCATCCTCCATTTTTGCAAAAAATTGTCAAGATTTGAAGGCACCCCATTCATCCAAGTGTTCACAAAGGTTTGCAACTTTTCCTTTCATCTCTCATTGCTAGATTATCTCTTGCAATGCTCTATAAGTATAGTGATTTGTGGGTTTTAGTTTGGGAGTATTTATATGTGGTAGTTTATTTGATTTATATGCAACTTGAGCTCAAATTAACTTCTTATTTTGCATGTGTAGGTGTGGTTTACTGAGTGCCTTCCCGTCCCCGTCCTAACCATCGTAGATCGCCCGCACCGTCTCGTCACTGGTACCACCTTGGTGAGCCTCTTGTTCTTATCCTTTTTATAAAAAAAATCATGTTTATGTGATTTAGATAGTTACTTGTATAATTTTCTTACCCGTACATTGTTTGTTATACGTAGTGGCATGGTTTTGATATCCATCCCCGTCGGCCCTCGTCCGTTTTATGATTCGGATGTGGTATATTCTCTTCTATAAGTATTTGTTGCATTTCGTGTTTATGACAAATTATGCCCGTCAAGTTGACATAGATATTTTTATTAGGAGGTATGTGAACTGGAAATTCCAACCGACCCTCTTGTCGAGAGCTTAAATTTTGTTGAAAAGGAAAAAAATTACTTGAAGAAAAAATTGAAAAGAATTGAGGAGGAGAAGATGGAATTGGAGTTGCATGTTGCCGATGTCGTCGATGATCACAAGATCAAGATGGATGCAATGCGCTTGAAGATTAGAAAGATTAGAAAAAATATGTCATTGATAGTGAGGCTTGGTATCATTATGTTGTTGGATCAACTGTTACCTTAGTTGCGATCTTGATCATATTTGTTGTTGCATTTAAATGCTTTAGCTAGAGAGTTTGTATGTTGTTTTATGAGAATAGGTCACTAGTGCAGAACCGGGCAATAGCACCGGTTCGTAAGGCCCTTTAGTGCCGGTTCCACAACCGGCACTAAAGTGTGGTTACTAAAGCCCCCCCCTTTAGTACTGGTTCAGCACGAACCGGTGCTAAAGGCCAACCACGTGGCACGAGGCAGCTCCGGGGGCAGGGAGCCCTTTAGTACCGGTTGGTAACACCAACCGGTACTATAAGGTTTGGGGGGTTTTTAGTTTTATGATTTCTTTTTCATTTAATTTTGTGTTTCCATTTTAATTCTTTTTCGTTTGCTGGTATTTTACGATACTACACATTGTACACGTTATGCATATATATATATATAGAATTTCTAGTAGAACCAATCATGCATATATATATCATCAATGTCTCACAAACCACCATATTAATTAATTCACACATACACACATGTATAGCTATATACAATTTCTCCTACATACGCATGTTGCCTTCGGAGCCAGTGGCATTAGCCTAATTGGTGCCTTCGGAGCACGATGATAATTGGAAGTGGTTTTCATGGGGCGGTAGCGGGTAATAGTATTCTCCCTTCGGATTTATGACCTGGTCGAGCAAAAATCCCGCTATTTCCTCTTGAAGTGCTTCTACGCGCTCCGTTTCTAGGAGCTTGTCCCGCACCTCTGTGAACATTTAAGAAGGAGATCAATATGCATGTGTATTAGTTGTGTGACTAGATATCGATAATGGTGTAAAAATTGTGAATAGTGTTCTGACAAGCGTACCCATTCCTATCTTTGAGATCTGCTCCTTTCGGACGCCATCATGCGAATGTTCTCGCAAACGCAGAATGCACACAGATCAGTCCCCTGCGCCTGCTGCAGGGCCTTTACGAGAATGGAATTTGATCAGATAATAATTAATCAAGCATGATAATTAAAGAGACGGCAGCTAGCTAGCTAGCTAGCTAGTACTACTTAATTACTTACCTTGGGTCGAAACCATTTAAGCTTTTTTTTTCCATTCGCCTTCCGTGACGCTGATGAACCTTGCCCAAGCCCTGCCGCCGACAAAGAAAATGAATAAAGGGTTTATTAAATAGTTCATATCATGAAATGATGAACTAAATAGGCCGATATATATAGTTAATAATGATTGAAATTACCTGTTGACTATCCCAAACAAGATGTTATAGTCAGTATTTGCTTTGAGTAGTGAGTCCAGTATTTCAACTGTTCCGACGTCAACTTTAATGATACACAAAATCCAGTGAAATCTGCATGCACACACGTTTGCATGTCTTAATTAAGCGGGCATGTGTAAGCAAAAACATATAGCTAGCTAGTAGGCAAAAACAGAAAATTTGTAGTACAAGACAGTGTGACTCACTGGAAGTTGTAAGGAAGTAGTATATCTTCATTGTATTTGAGGCGCTTCAAGAACTCTAGCATGTTGTCCTCTACGGCCTTTTGATGATGTGGATTTATTAGCCATGTGTATTCATTAACGGTGTTTGGGTCAATGAACCCAATGCCAAAGCGTCCACCTTTTCTCATTTCATACATCTTCATCCTGCATAATACCACCGAAAAGAATATAGTGAGGATAATTACAGGTAATGATTGATCAAAAGGATCACTACAGCTAGCTTGAGACTTAAATTACAGAAAGAAATCACTTACAGACAATAGCAACTGACGATAGATTTGTCGAGTGCGTCTTGATTGTATAACTGAAACAGTTCAGAATACTCAACGCACAGAGCTTTCTCATGGAAGTAATGCTCCTCCTTGACATTCACCATGAGGGACAATCGATCTGAAATCTTGGTAATGTTCATGTACCATTGATGCAATTCATACATTCTCGTTGGGAGGTTCTTGACCTTGTCTGGCTCGACCAAAGGTTGGCCCCAGACATATTTCCATTTTATTTCATCCTCTCTAAGCACAGGCATGGGCTCGATCTCGAGGAGTTGTCCAACAGTGATGTTGAGAACTTCAGCCTAGATTATATGGTCCTTGGTTATTACCACATTGCCCACCTCGGGAACGCAAACTGTTTGCCCACAATAATATTGGGCGCGCGTACTGTCACGTGTTGTTGGCACAACAAGCGAGGGGATCGATCGCGCCGCCTGTTCTCCCAGCTGGGGAATGGTTTTCCTGCATTTTTTGACAGCTGCTTGTTGTTTGCTCGATCCCGAGCTCGCCTCCTTACGTAGACGTGCTCGATTTAACTTCCTGATGTGGCGCTCATAGTCTGTGTCAACAGGCTTGGGAGCTGGTGGTTGAGCCATACGAATGAAGTGGTCAACCATTTCCTCAGGCACTTTCTCCCTTGGCGGCGGTGGCGGTTTTGGTGCAAAATGGGCTTCCACCTGGGCCTTCGATATGGCTGCATTTTCCTCCTCGGACCTGTCATAAGGCCTCTGCGGAAGAGGCGTGAGGCTTGGACCATATTTATATCGCTTGCCTCCGCCTGTACTTCCTGTACTACCTCGACTCGTACCGCTACGCACCATAGCTGCGGGGTGTCTCTTCTGCGATTGCTGAGGCGGCGGAGACGGCTGACGGGGCTGAGTTGGACGAGGAGGAGTGGCCTGAAGCTGTGCCGGACTTGGAGGAGGAGTGGCCTGAGGTTGTGCCGGACTTGGAGGAGGAGTGGACGTCTGACGTTGTGGC
>NW_025236699.1:0-5127 GCF_018294505.1 Triticum aestivum | reverse complement strand
ATATATATATATATATATATATATATATATATATATGATGAACAGTATGCTATCCTTTTAAAAAATGTATACTTTTGTACAGTAGTACTCCACTATGGATTGCGCCATGGAGCAAAAATTGAAATTTTAAAAAAAGGTGGTACATATAGAGAGCGCTCGTCGCCAAATTATGCATATAGTACTATTAAAAAAGCTAGTACGTGCTTAATTTGGGTACTAAATTCTATTAAAGAAATACTAGTACTAGTATGTACATACTAAAGAGTTAAAGTAACGAGAAGAAACATAACATAGTTCTGCTGGGGGCTCAACACAACACACCCCTCAAATTAAAATAAGCACACCTGAAATTAAACTATGCAAGTAATCCGGTAGACACTGCATTAGAAGTTTAGAACCACCATGAGCAACGACACTGCCACCTTACTCGAAGTCCTCGTCCACGTCCTCGACTTCATCCTTGTCCCTCTTCCTCTTGGCCGATACTTCTTTGCTTGAACCGCCAACTTGGCTGTTGCTCTTCATCCAACCCTTGTAGATATTGAAACAAAGGTAGCCATCCATTGCAGCATACTGGATGTGGTCTATATCTAGTACATTCCGCTGCCATGCATGACGATGAAACATGTATGGAGGTTTCTCCAGTTTACCGTACGAAGGATGAACCATGGCTCCTGCCAGGGTCAGCATTGAAGGCTGACGAGAGGGCACCAGCCGATTCTTCTGGAGGTCGAAGGGGTTGCCTACAATGAGGCCTATCCGACGCAGGACTTCTTTGTCGTTCTTAAAGTCTACAGTAACGAATTTGACTGTTTTGTCCTAGAGGAAGTTCTTAAAATCCTGGCACTCAACGTTGGCATGGCATATGTGGTAGACGAAGCAAACGTTATGTATGCAAACCTGGATCACGGTGGGCTTCTTCCTCTCTTCGTCCTTTAGATCCTTCTCTCATCCCACGACTATGGTGTACTCAACATCTAGCCCAGCGACCCACTCATCATGTGAGTTTTCGAACATGCATCTGAAGCGAGAAAGGCATCCTTTCACCGTCGCGGAAGTACGGGTGTAGATGACGTTGAACTCATCGCCGGTGATGGTTCTAACCTTGTACTCACTGCTGATCGGGGAGATTTGGGATGCCATAGATTTGGGAGGAGGGTTAGGATTAGTGGAACTACCATAATGTGAATGGACGGGACGACTAGGAGCGAACCGCCATAGTATTAAAGGACATGCGGGGACGAGTAGGAGCGAACTGCCTGCGTGCGAACGGCAGGGTGGTGGCTTTCCATTCTCCCATGATACGGGCTTCCGAGAGCCCTTGGATATGAGATCGAACGGTTGCATGGCGTGATTCTAGACCTATGGGTGAATATCCTATCCTGGAGGGTTATTCTTAAAATTTTCAGCAACTTAGCATGCGACCGTTTGATCTCAGATCCAAGGGCTGCCAGCAGCCCGTATCATGGTCGCGCCTACCACGACCGTCGCGTCGCTCGCGCGGTCGCTCCCTTGGAGATTTAACACGGTGTGTTAGGCTATCTGATGTTGGCATGTCATACATAGTCATCACTTAGTCACTCATACTACAACAAGGTTGGCTATAAGTGTACTTTTTTACTCCTCTCTATCTCTTTTTTCGTACTCCCTCCGTCCCATAATATAAGAACGTTTTTGACACTAGTGTAGTGTCAAAAACGTTCTTATATAATGGGACACAGGGAGTACTAGTATTTATTGCATTTTCCAAGGAGTGACCTCTTCCAATGAAATGGTGTTGCTAAGTTTGCTTCATTTAATTAGCTATAGACTCAAAATTGTCTTTTCACCTAGGTACACGCGCTTAGCACCGTTTCTTCCTTGGGTCACCAAACTAGACTCTCTCTTCTTGATTAACTTGCCATACCAGACTTTATGCCTATGTGGAAAGCTTAAGCACCTGTAGGAGCAAGTAAGTACAATAGTGCGCTTTACATGGCATTTTTGCATATGTGGAGGAAAGAGAGGCAAGGAAAAAGTGGAGAACTGGGCTCTCATGCAAGAGCCAACCTCTACTACTACATGGTGGAGCATTGGGAGAGGCACCTGTACGGAGGTGGTCAGGAATCGGGAGACTCATGCCGGTCGTAGTGCCGCAGTTAAAATGATAATGGCAAGTCAAATCACGGGGCCCCACCTGTCCAGCAGTAACTCGCTGTCAAATCACACAGCCCTACGTTTGCAGCAGCCTACTCCCTCGTCTTCTCGTCTCTCTGTCGAACCGACTAGGCGGAACTGCCCCACATACCAAGCAGGAAAATCCCCGCCCTCGACTTTTAAATACAACTACTCCCTCCGTCTAGGTGAGTAAGTCATCTTACGAAAACCAAATAATCCCAAAATACTAAGGCGCGGTGCATTAACTTCTACCTCGTTTCTTGTTTCTTCACATATCAACCAATAAGAATCCAATGATATACTTTTTGTGACATAGTAACTCATATTTAGTTAGTCCAATGGATGACCTAGAAGTACGTGCAGGCTCTATAAACCGAGACGCCTACAAATAAAAAACTGAGACGGAGAGGGTAGTTCAGCACGTATCTTTTTAGATCAATATAGTCGGGATTCACCAAGGAGCAAAACCAAGTGGTAGGCTGCTCCTGTCGTGTTGGCGTAGCAACTCAAGCAGGGTCAGTCCACACATGAAATGGCGACACACTTAACAGGACCCCTTTGGCAGACATGTGGCTCATCCACCGTCTTGTTCCACGTGCGATGCACCAAATTACAGTTCGGAGCAGCGGTTGGAATTAGAGGCACCCCGGTCGTAGCGGCGCAGTAGTAGAAAATGAGCGATGAGGGGTCAAATCACAAAGCCCCACCTTTCCCACATTAAGCTGGACGGACGAAGCAACCATCATTTCACTCTAGCGCGCAAGAGCATAAAGAAAAGAGAAAACAATAATGCGTGTGGCAGCTACCTAGGGCACCCTAGGGTAGGGGTCTCCACTACGAATCTTTTTTTTTGAAAGCGCCTCCACTACAAATCGGCTTCTCCCTCGTCCTCTTGAAGAAACCGATGATGAGTGCGGCGGTAGGGTTTGTAGGAGTACTACAGCGTGCGGGGCCACGTCGTAGTAAACGGGTTCGAGTCGACGCCTTAAATATGTGTGGGCCGCTTGGTTTTACGGGAACGAGGCAACATTTTGGGTGCGGGGACCAGTGGAGATATAGCGCGTACAAAAAATTGTGGATGTAGGTTCGACCGAAAGGCAATGATGCATGGGCCCTGCATTTTGATATACCCGGGGCCGCGTGAAATTTGCTACTCTACTCAAAAGTAGTAAGGTACACATGTATTGAATGCATTAGATTTCGAAACCAAATTATGAATAAATACACACTATAGCATGTAAAGCTTTGAGTCATATATGCATGGTGTAGATGTTCATTTAGTTCTTATAGTTCATCTCATTCAAAATCAATTAGTTTTATAAAAATGTTAAGATTCATGGGGTTGTGCATTGTAAATCATAAGGTAAAAAACAAATAATGGCAATTCATTTAGAAAAAAATAATCAATTATGATACAGAAGATTCTAGAACAAAGGAGAAGTGCTTGTGTTTTGAGGTTTGTGCATGATGCTTAAGTTCAACCATGGAGTCTTCTAAATTGTACATGTGGCAGATCTGGTGGAATGTTGATGATATCCAACGGCCAGTAGTGCTCGGATTTGCCCATCTCTGCACTGTCGGGTTAGCTTCATCCAACGACCATCTTTCAAAGTTATTGGAACACTATATAGTTCTTGTGCCATAGTTGCATGTTTTGGAAAAAAGCTACTAGTGGGTTGTACTATCTATTTAGGAATAGAAGATGTATACATGGAAGTTGTAGGGAAATAGATGACATGGAGGATCTCAATTCCTATGAGTAGGGATTGGAAAGGAGATGTCATTTGGTTCACATCATAGGAACTTTTCTATTGAATCTAGAGATGACATGTATCTCAATTCCTATGAGTAGGGATTAGTAAAGAGATGTAATTTGGTTCATATCATAGGAACTTTTCTATTGAATATACGCTAATGTTTATTTTCCTTTGAAATTAAGGGAGTATAGGAATCCATTCATATGAACCAAGTGGCTCTAAAGCTATAAAAATGATATCATGTTTATTTTCTTTGAAATGTAGAGTATATGAATCTATTCCTGTGAACCAATTGGCTCTAAAGGGAAAAAAATCCTATAAAAGGCATATCATATAGAGTTCCTATGATATTCCTCGACACTAAAGGATGGTTGAAAGTGCTGCGGGTGATACGATGGTCTTTCTTTGTAGACTCCTCACCCATATTTATAGTTACCTCTCGAAGATGAATGAAATGATATATACAGGGTATTCTACATGTGCAATTTGGTACATGAAAACTCGGTAAAAGTTTGCGAGGTTCTGATTTTCAATAAAGCTATATGCACTGCATTTCGGAATGGAGGGAGCATACGGCAGTTGCTAACACTCACGTGGAAGATTTGTGTGTAGGAGGAGTGGCTGTTCTGTTAAATGACATGGCAAAAGTGACACTGTCGGATGCCGATCTAACGGTTCTTATGGCGTTCGTCAGGAAAAGGCTTGTGGCGAACGTTTGTCGGATAATGATTTACGGACACATGCATTGCATTGATACGTGCCCCCTCTCTCTCACGCACACGAACCCTCACGAGTCACAACTCTCCCGAGTCCTCTCACAGACTCGCACGTGGCAGCCATCGTCTATCTGCAGGTAGACATCACGCACATATGTGCTCTTCACACCCTACCCTCAGAACTTATAAAAAACAAAAGACGACGCGCACATTTTATTTTAGCTCACACGTCACACACTTATATTATTACTCTTGCGGCGAACATTCTTTGGGCATACTAGTATATATTGTACTCTCACGAAGAGAAGCGGTGCACGCACGCACTAGTTCTCTCACACCCACTCGCGGGTACAGGTAGGAGCGCATTTTTTGAAGCCGGTACAAAAAAATCACTCCACTATATATAAAAGCAGGAGCCTTAGCGCTTGCTTTACTAGGGTTCCTCTCGTTCACTCTCTCATGCTCTCCAGATCTAAGGAAGACATAGGTGGCCACAC
>NW_025236698.1:4511-5128 GCF_018294505.1 Triticum aestivum | reverse complement strand
TGAACGAAAAAATAGGCTGGAGTTCAAATAAGTTTAAAAAACATTGAAGTGCCCGTGTAACAGATGAGTTCTCGTCCGAAACCCTGATACTCCGAAAGAGATTGTCCAGTTTGTACACCAGGTGCGTCCAGTTTTCGCCGTGACCCTCTCTACTCTTTTGCACATGCTATGCGGGCGAAATGATGATACCATGCCAAGTTCCAACATTTCCAGAGTTCATTTTGTAGTGATTTTCGATTTCACCATCATTTAGCTCCCTAAACAAATCAGTAAATGACTGAAAAACAGCAAATGATGTCAGAATGTGTTGCAAATTGATGACGTCGCTTTGAATGATGCTTACTGAACGAAAAAGTAGGCTGGAGTTCAAATAAGTTTAAAAAACATTGAAGTGCCCGTGTAACAGTTGAGTTCTCGTCCGAAACCCTGATACTCCGAAAGAGATTATCCAGTCTGTACACGAGGTGCGTCCAGTTTTCGCCGTGACCCTCTCTACTCTTTTGCACATGCTATGCGGGAGAAATGATGATACCATGCCAAGTTCCAACATTTTCAGAGTTCATTTTTAGTGATTTTCAATTTCACCGTCATTTAGCTCTCTCAACAAATCGGTAAAT
>NW_025236698.1:4152-4501 GCF_018294505.1 Triticum aestivum | reverse complement strand
GACCGAAAAACAGCAAATGATGTCAGAACGTGTTGGAAATTTATGACGTCGCTTTGAATGGTGTGTACGGAACGCAAAAAGGTCTGGAGTTGTAATAAGTTTAAAAAAATGAAGTGCCCATGTAACAGATGAGTTCTCGTCAGAAACCCTGATACTTCGAAAGAGATTGTCCAGTTTGTACACGACGTGCGTCCAGTTTTTGCCATGACCCTCTCTACTCTTTTGCACATGCTATGCGGGCGAAATGATGATATCATGCCAAGTTCCAACATTTTCAGAGTTCATTTTGTAGTGATTTTCAATTTCACCGTCATTTAGCTCCCTAAACAAATCGATAAATGACTGAAAA
>NW_025236698.1:3330-4142 GCF_018294505.1 Triticum aestivum | reverse complement strand
AAATCGGTAAATGACTCAAAAATAGCAAATGATGTCAGAACATGTTGGAAATTGATGACGTCGCTTTGAATGGTGTGTACGGAACGCTAAAAAGTCTGGAGTTGTAATAAGTTTAAAAAAATGAAGTGCCCATGTAACAGATGAGTTCTCGTCAGAAACCTTGATACTTCGAAAGAGATTGTCCAGTTTGTACACGAGGTGCGTCCAGTTTTCGCCGTGACCCTCTCTACTCTTTTGCACATGCTATGTGGGCGAAATGATGATACCATGCCAAGTACCAACATTTTTAGAGTTCATTTTGTAGTGATTTTCAATTTTACCGTCATTTAGCTCCCTAAACAAATCGGTAAATGACAGAAAAACAGCAAATGATGTCAGAACGTGTTAGAAATTGATGACCTCGCTTTGAATGATGCATACTGAACGCAAAAATAGGCTGGAGTTCAAATAAGTTTAAAAAACATTGAAGTGCCCGTGTAACAGATGAGTTCTCGTCCGAAACCCTGATACTCCGAAAGTGATTGTCCAGTTTGTACACGAGGTGCGTCCAGTTTTCGACGTGACCGTCTCTACTCTTTTGCACATACTATGCGGGCGAAATGATGATACCATGCCAAGTTCCAACATTTTCAGAGTTCATTTTTTAGTGATTTTCAATTTCACCGTCATTTAGCTCTCTCAACAAATCGGTAAATGACTGAAAAACAGCAAATGATGTCAGAACGTGTTGGAAATTGATGTCGTCGCTTTGAATAGTGTGTACGAAACGCAAAAATAGGCTAGAGTTCAAATCAGTTTAAAAAACATTGAAG
>NW_025236698.1:3000-3320 GCF_018294505.1 Triticum aestivum | reverse complement strand
TCAGAACGTGTTGGAAATTGATGTCGTCGCTTTGAATGGTGTGTATGAAACGCAAAAATAGGCTAGAGTTCAAATCAGTTTAAAAAACATTGAAGTGCCCGTGTAACAGATGAGTTCTCGTCCGAAACCCTGATACTCCGAAAGAGATTGTCCAGTTTGTACACGAGGTGCGTCCAGTTTTCGCCGTGACCCTCTCTACTCATTTGCACATGCTATGCGGGCGAACTGATGATACCATGCCAAGTTCCAACATTTTCAGAGTTCATTTTGTAGTGATTTTCAATTTCACCGTCATTTAGCTCTCTAAACAAATCGGTAAA
>NW_025236698.1:1963-2990 GCF_018294505.1 Triticum aestivum | reverse complement strand
GTTCAAATCAGTTTAAAAAACATTGAAGTGCCCGTGTAACAGATGAGTTCTCGTCCGAAACCCTGATACTCCGAAAGATATTGTCCAGTTTGTACATGAGGTGCGTCCAGTTTTCGCCGTGACCCTCTCTACTCATTTGCACATGCTATGCGGGCGGAATGATGATACCATGCCAAGTTCCAACATTTTCAGAGTTCATTTTGTAGTGATTTTCAATTTCACCGTCATTTAGCTCTCTAAACAAATCGGTAAATGACCGAAAAACAGCAAATGATGTCAGAACGTGTTGGAAATTTATGACGTCGCTTTGAATGGTGTGTACGGAACACAAAAAGGTCTGGAGTTGTAATAAGTTTAAAAAAATGAAGTCCCCATGTAACAGATGAGTTCTCGTCAGAAACCCTGATACTTCGAAAGAGATTGTCCAGTTTGTACACGACGTGTGTCCAGTTTTTGCCATGACCCTCTCTACTCTTTTGCCCATGCTATGCAGGCGAAATGATGATATCATGCCAAGTTCCAACATTTTCAGAGTTCATTTTGTAGTGATTTTCAATTTCACCGTCATTTAGCTCCCTAAACAAATCGATAAATGACTGAAAAACAACAAATGATGCCAGAACGTGTTGGAAATTGATGACGTCGCTTTGAATGATGCATATTGAACGCAAAAATAGGCTGGAGTTCAAATAAGTTTAAAAAACATTGAAGTGCCCGTGTAACAGATGAGTTCTCGTCCGAAACCCTAATACTCCGAAAGAGATTGTCCAGTTTGTACACGAGGTGCGTCCAGTTTTCACCGTGACCCTCTCTACTCTTTTGCACATGCTATGCGGGCGAAATGATGATACCATGCCAAGTTCCAACATTTTCAGAGTTCATTTTGTAGTGATTTTCTATTTCACCGTCATTTAGCTCCCTAAACAGATCGGTAAATGACTGAAAAACAGCAAATTATGTCAGAACGTGTTGGAAATTGATGTCGTCGCTTTGAATGGTGTGTACGAAACGCAAAAATAGGCTAGAG
>NW_025236698.1:1135-1953 GCF_018294505.1 Triticum aestivum | reverse complement strand
AAATGATGTCAGAACGTGTTGGAAATTGATGTCGTCGCTTTGAATGGTGTGTACGAAACGCAAAAATAGGCTAGAGTTCAAATCAGTTTAAAAAACATTGAAGTGCCCGTGTAACAGATGAGTTCTCGTCCGAAACCCTGATACTCCGAAAGATATTGTCCAGTTTGTACGTGAGGTGCGTCCAGTTTTCGCCGTGACCCTCTCTACTCATTTGCACATGCTATGCGGGCGAAATGATGATACCATGCCAAGTTCCAACATTTTCAGAGTTCATTTTGTAGTGATTTTCAATTTCACCGTCATTTAGCTCTCTAAACAAATCGGTAAATGACCGAAAAACAGCAAATGATGTCAGAACGTGTTGGAAATTTATGACGTCGCTTTGAATGGTGTGTGCGGAACGCAAAAAGGTCTGGAGTTGTAATAAGTTTAAAAAAATGAAGTGCCCATGTAACAGATGAGTTCTCGTCAGAAACCCTGATACTTCGAAAGAGATTGTCCAGTTTGTACACGACATGCGTCCAGTTTTTGCCATGACCCTCTCTACTCTTTTGCACATGCTATGCAGGCGAAATGATGATATCATGCCAAGTTCCAACATTTTGAGAGTTCATTTTGTAGTGATTTTCAATTTCACCGTCATTTAGCTCCCTAAACAAATCGATAAATGACTGAAAAACAACAAATGATGCCAGAACGTGTTGGAAATTGATGACGTCACTTTGAATGATGCATACTGAACGCAAAAATAGGCTGGAGTTCAAATAAGTTTTAAAAACATTGAAGTGCCCGTGTACCAGATGAGTTCTCGTCCGAAA
>NW_025236698.1:0-1125 GCF_018294505.1 Triticum aestivum | reverse complement strand
GGAAATTGATGTCGTCGCTTTGAATGGTGTGTACGAAAAGCAAAAATAGGCTAGAGTTCAAATCAGTTTAAAAAACATTGAAGTGCCCGTGTAACAGATGAGTTCTCGTCCGAAACCCTGATACTCCGAAAGATATTGTCCAGTTTGTACGTGAGGTGCGTCCAGTTTTCGCCGTGACCCTCTCTACTCATTTGCACATGCTATGCGGGCGAAATGATGATACCATGCCAAGTTCCAACATTTTCAGAGTTCATTTTGTAGTGATTTTCAATTTCACCATCATTTAGCTCTCTAAACAAATCGGTAAATGACCGAAAAACAGCAAATGATGTCAGAACGTGTTGGAAATTTATGACGTCGCTTTGAATGGTGTGTACGGAACGCAAAAAGGTCTGGAGTTGTAATAAGTTTAAAAAAATGAAGTGCCCATGTAACAGATGAGTTCTCGTCAGAAACCCTGATACTTCGATAGAGATTGTCCAGTTTGTACACGACGTGCGTCCAGTTTTTGCCATGACCCTCTCTACTCTTTTGCACATGCTATGCAGGCGAAATGATGATATCATGCCAAGTTCCAACATTTTGAGAGTTCTTTTTGTAGTGATTTTCAATTTCACCGTCATTTAGCTCCCTAAACAAATCGATAAATGACTGAAAAACAACAAATGATGCCAGAACGTGTTGGAAATTGATTACGTCGCTTTGAATGATGCATACTCAACGCAAAAATAGGCTGGAGTTCAAATAAGTTTTAAAAACATTGAAGTGCCCGTGTAACAGATGAGTTCTTGTCCGAAACCCTGATACTCCGAAAGAGATTGTCCAGTTTGTACACGAGGTGCGTCCAGTTTTTGCCGTGACCCTCTCTACTCTTTTGCACATGCTATGCTGGCGAAGTGATGATACCATGCCAAGTTCCAACATTTTCAGAGTTCATTTTGTAGTGATTTTCAATTTCACCGTCATTTAGCTCCCTAAACAAATCGGTAAATGACTGAAAAACAGCGAATGATGTTAGAACATGTTGGAAATTGATGACGTCGCTTTGAATGATGCATACTGAATGCAAAAATAGGCTGGAGTTCAAATAAGTTTAAAAAACATTGAAGTGCCTGTGTAACAGAT
>NW_025236697.1:0-5130 GCF_018294505.1 Triticum aestivum | reverse complement strand
ATGAATCTAATAAAGTAATTTTTGTTTTGTAGATGTTGATATGTTTTTATAGACTTGGTCAAACTTAATGAAGTTTGACTTAGGACAACCCTAGAACTTCAATTATTTTGATACCGAGGGAGTACATTAGTATAAAAGCATATTTACATTTTGTAATAAATATTATAATCCCACTTGCATTTCACATGAGAACAAAATATTTCTCAAGCCGTAAGAATAGATTTTACAGCACGTTGCATCTTTTTACCTATGAAATTGATTCTTAATTTGTAGTAGTTAATGCTTTTTAGAACACAATATTTTTATAACAATAAAATTGTAGAAAAAAGAAGGAAGTTATATGGGCCATGATAATAGCATGTTGATCAAGCGCTTCCGATGTAGGTAGCTTCCCTCTCACCCACATAAATCAGTGTGTGTCTTTTTTTCCGTGAAAACTTCCACTCTTATAGTGAATTGTCATGGCAGTATAAAGAATAACAAACTAGAAAAAATATGGACAACGAGTTGTTGGGTTGACGCCTCATATTCGGATTCAGGTTTGCCTTTTTGGCTACAATATAGTGGGATGCTCCTTTGTGTTCTAAAAGAATTTAAAGTTTCAATCCAATGTTTCTATTTACCTATGACACTAATATTTAAATCAAGAAAGAAAGTTTCCAAATATAATATTAGTACATAGCTACCTCTTCTTGTTAATGATTTAACCCTATTTTTGATGCATACCATGAGAAGTTAAATTCTTAATTTAACAAATAATAAATATATTTTTCACTCGTAAGCACATTATTCTTGAGGACTGGGGCACACACACGACGGTAACCACAGTTCCCGGTAATAAGAACAATAACCCATGTTAGCACTCCCAAGTTTATTTATTGCTCGTAGCAATGGCCACACAAAATGGGAAAATTCTACAGCCTAATAATGGCATGCGCACAACGAACTCGTAGTTAGCGTTAGCAAAAAGATTGCACAGACTCAGAGTCACAAGGGATGTCTCGGTGCTAGCATGCACTTGGCTTTGTGATTATGATCTGGCTGATTATTAGATCTCTTCCGATGCACATGTGGTTAGATGATGTGCTAAGTACATTCAAGAGTTTAGCAGCTAAACTCATCAATGAATAGGTGTTTAGCATGTTGTAGCTAAGCTCTGTTTATTAAATTATTTAGCAAGTAAATTCTACCATGCATTGGTAAGCTTTCTTCAGCTAAGTGTTTTCCCTAGGTTCACACGCTTGTCATTGTTTCTTCCTCGGATCATCAAAGTGTTCTCTCTCCTCCTTAATTGCTTTGGCATGTCTTTTTTCGCTTATGAGGCATGCTTAGCACATGTACACCATGGTGCACTAGAAAGGGCTCACGAAAATGCTCTATTTACACCCTGTTACTGCAGGGCTGCAGTGGTCGTTGCAGTACCACAATACCAGTGGCGAAAACTGGGTTCTGTAGGGGGGCTGGTCCCCGTAACAGTAGTGATTTAGTGCTAATTTACCCACAAACAGTGCAAAATTAAAGGTTATTTCCTGTTAAAAGCCTATTCTCTAATGACTTGGCCCTCCCAATCGATTCTAACAGCACTCGAAACCACTGATACAATTTTCCTGGCTCCGCCACTGCAAAGTACGCTGCCTCGTTATTCAAATTCTTGGACGAGAATATCACGGGTCATCGCATTATGGGACCAAAACACAACACCAAAAGTTAACTTTCTACAGCCTAGCATAGTTTTAACACTGGGACTATGCGAAAGGACAAAAACACATGGGAAATGAGACGAAAGAACAGTCACTACAAAAGCTACAGGCAATGAAACACTCCATCGAGGTCGTACACATGAGTTAGATATCGGTGTTGCTTCGCGTGCAAGCGTCTCACTGTGGACGTTGGGGCGCAAGTACCGCTGGCGCCGGCGAAGTGGTGCGTACGCACTTCATAAACTTACCGGGCCGCCCGGAGCAACCGCCGACGGAGGGCTTTGCCGCCGACGTGTTCCGGGCCATAGACCCGAGGCAGCTATACATGCACATAAGCCGGCCAGCCGGGCCTCGGATTAATATTACTGCTTTCTTCATGAGTAGAAAGTAGAGTAGAATGATTACAGTAGAGCGGAGAGTAGCTACTTACGTTGAGTCGCCGAGGCAGAGCAGAGGAGAATCAGCACTGCCACGGCGCGTGCTAGTGCCAAAAAAGAAGAAGAAGAACGCTCCATGATCGGTCACTCTCGAGCTTCTCAGTTCTGCTTCTTTTATAGGGCAACTCTAACTGCTGTACTTGTACGTAGTCAAAGAAAATAAGTGACTGGTAGGCGAGTTCTCTTCCTCTTCTTCTTCTTGCCGACTAGGATGGAAATTGAGCATGCATGCATGCTAGTGCCACCATGGTCCAAGTCGTCAGTAAAAGTGTACGGTATACGGACTCCAGTGTTTGCACAAGCATTGCGTTCTCAACGTGGCACATGATTCCTTCCACCAACTCTAGTTTATTCTCGTAGAACACGCGTTGTGGATTATACAGCACAATTCCTTCTAGTTTCTTCTTCCCAAAATTAGTCGGAATCAGCACTTCTATACATATTCTGTAGGAAGGCTTCATTATTACAACCGAAAAGTCTTGAAATTATAGTTTAATTCAAAGTTTTTTTGCATGAAATTTCACTTGACAGACCTCCATATTATAGTTGTAAGTTGACTAGAAAATTTGGATTTATAATGTCGTAGTTGGCAAGCTTTTGGCTTTTGGGATGTACTTCTATAGGGAAACGTAGTAGTAGGAAGTTCCCGAAAGTATCTTTCTCAGCTCGAGCTCAAATGCTCCTTCTGTGAATAGTCCAAACGAAAAAATGGGAAGAAAAAAACTGACTTTTTTTTGTCACATGCAAAGTTTTATCAAGAGATCACATTGGTGGAGGTCGTGAAAAAAAAACAAAATCAGAGCTCCAAATGCGTTTGAAAGTACTATTTTCAGAGCATTGATTTTTTTCCATGCCTTCCACCAATGTGAGTTCAGGATGAAATTTTACGTGCACTCCAAACATTGCTTAAAGTTTACCCCAAAAAAGTCGGAATCTTTTAGATAGTCCATGTCCTCACGTTCCCTACTTGTTCTAGTTAAGCATGCATGCTAGAGTTCAACAGTCAAAGTCATCCCACCATAGCATGATTGCTCGAGTGTTGTGTGTACACTCTGGTTGTACGTGTTTCCACATTCAACACGCATTGCTCGTACTTAGAAATGCCCTAGGTACTAGAATAAAACCTAAGCTCGGCCAGAGCACGAAAAATTGGTTATATACAGGCCCAACCTAAGTTGTTTGCTCACAGAAACCCTATGCATAGGAAGTGGGTTAGACTTAAATGTGCTAGTCATATTCTTCATGATGCTCTCTTTATGCTTCAATTCTTATCTTTTATGTGAGCATCGTTGAAATCATCATGCCTAGCTAGGGGCGTTAAACGTAAGCGCTTGTTGGGAGGCAACCCAATTTTATTTTCGTTCCTTGCTTTTTGTTCCTGTTTAGTAACAAATAAATCATCTAGCCTCTGGTTATATGTGGTTTTATGATTTAATTAGTGTTTGTTCCAAGTAAGACCTATAGGATCTTCTTGGATGATAATTATTTGATCTTGCTGAAAAAGACAGAAACTTTCTGCTCACGAAAACAATTGTTAAAAATCACCAGAAAGTGATAAAATACTGATTCTAATTGCAGTAGATCAATAATCAAATTATCTAGGTCGTCCTATTTTTGCAATTTTTCTGAGTTCCAGAAGTTTGCGTTTGATGCAGATTACTACAGACTGTTCTGTTTTTGACAGATTCTGTTTTCTATGTGTTGTTTGCTTATTTTGATGAATCTATGAGTAGTATCGGAGGGTATGAACCATAGACAAGTTGGAATACAGTAGATATTACACCAATATGAATTTAGAATAAGTTCACAACAGTACCAAAAGGGGTGATTTATTTTCTTATACTGGCGGAGCTCATAAGATTTTCTGTTGAGTTTTGTGTTGTGAAGTTTTCAAGTTTTGGGTAAAGATTCGATGGACTATGGAATAAGGAGTGGCAAGAGCCTAAGCTTGGGGATGCCCAAGGCACCCCAAGGTAATATTCATGGACAACCAAGAGCCTAAGCTTGGGGATGCCCCGGAAGGCATCCCCTCTTTCGTCTTCGTCCATCGGTAACTGTACTTGGAGCTATATTTTTATTCACCACATGATATGTGTTTTGCTTGGAGCGTCATTTTCTTTTGTTAGTATTTGCTTGCTGTTATTTAGAATAATGTTTTGCATCTCTATTTTCAATAAAAATGTCAAGGATAGCCTTTACCATGCTTATTTTGCAAGTATACATGTTGCTGTTTCAAAACACAAAGTTTACCGCTGTTGCAAAAATTCCCTAGAAAAGTCAGATACATGTTGATAGAATATATTTTGTTTATGCAGAAATCAAGTATTTGCCTGCCTCATCCCGCAGTCGTCCCCATCGCCGACCCCCTAAGACCTCTAGGTGAGAATAGCCAAATCCCCATGTTGTTGATATAGATGATAATGTGTTGTAAATACCGATGATGAAAATGCTAGTGCTAGTCGTCATGTCATTGATGTAGATGATGATGCATTCTGAATATAGAGGATGTCTTGGTGTTCTTGTTTGCAATGTATCTCCGAGTGGCCTATGTTTTGCCGGAATGTTGATTCGTTTTCGTTCCGGCATATTTCAGGCGTTCGATATGTCCTGTTTTTAGCAAAGGTCATGCCGAATTTTTTTCGTGAATTTTAGCACGACTTGTGCTACAATGTAGGACATATCGAGTGCTTGTGATTTTCTAGAATGGGAATTCAATGATAGTCCGGAAAAACATAGGGTATTTTTTCTATGTCATTGCTCGATATATCGCGAAGTGTTTATGAATTTTGTTTTCATAATTAAGAATTTGTTCTCGACGTCGACGATGCCTATCCCGCATCCTCGTCGTCGACTCGGCGGAGGAGGCCTGCTTGATCAGAGGGGCCAATTTCGGGACTGGGCTCCGCCGGGCTGGTACTGGGAGGTGCTACCTTCCGGGGGGCGCAGCTTGGTGAGAAGGCAGCCCGTCGTCGACCCAGACGTTCTTTGGTGGC
>NW_025236696.1:0-5130 GCF_018294505.1 Triticum aestivum | reverse complement strand
TGTACAATGCATCCTACCTAACCCTGACGGCAGGGGACAAAGGCATTAAATGCCCGTCTGCGTCGCCCAAACAGTGCAAAAAGGTACTGTCAGGGACGCCACCGCTCGCCACGATGGCAGTCTTGTCAGCTTCGCATGCCACCGTGCACCGCTGGCTGCACAGCCTTCCGCCACGCGCGCCTGGAAAGGCCCCCAGAGCGACACGTTGGTGGATGCGCTGGAGCGTGGGCACAGAGTGGCCGCTTGCCGCGGCAAGTGCCTTGCCGCGGTCGTTGTCTTGTCGCGCCCGGAAGCTTGTCGCTCACCGGGCCTTGCCGGGACGCGCGGCGCGTCGCGGCAAGTTCCTTGAAATGCCTTGGTTGGCCTTCCCGGCAAGCTCCTCTTGCCGGGGCCTTTTCTCCTGAGCTTAAATACTTTGTTCTTGAATGGCTCCAAAGGAACCACGGAGGACCTTGGCGGTCGCCCGGCAAGCCTTGCCGCGGGGTGCTGCAACTGCCCGTGCACAAGTTCGGGATACTAGGGTACCCCTATTCTAGTACACCGACAGGAGCCCCCAGGCCTGGGCCATACACGGTGCCGAGCGCTGTTGGGCCAGGCCCAAAACAGGGCACGGGCACACGCGGCCTGGGTTACGCCGTATCTGACTCCGTATCCACCGCGCCCTCCCTAACGGCACGCGTCGAATGCGGCGTCGTGGGAGAGATCGTGGGTGGTTTATTTATTTGGAAGGGCGAAACGTCCGCCCCCTCCCTCTTTATAAGCAGGGGAAACAGGGGCAGTTCGCCCATCTCGCCGTTTGTTGCTCCAACTCCAGAAATCTCCGCCGCTCCCCCCTTCTTCTCGAAGCAGAAAGAGAGCAGCGCTCCGCTCCCCATTGCCACCAGCATCACCAACGCCGCCGATCTCCCCCACCACCTCCACCATGGCTCCAAAAGCCGACAAGGGGAAGGGCGTGAAGTTGGCCGAGGCCAGCGGCTCGCGGCGCTACGGAAGGAGCGGGCCCTCTTCCCCCCTCAGCTCGGTGCGCAGGAACTGAGGGAGTACTACTACCTCTTCTGGTCGACGGAGACGCGTGCGCATCCGTGCATGAGGGTACTCCCGGCTGCAGCTTCGGAACTGGCTCCAAGCGGGTACCCCTTCTTCGCGTTGTTCTTCTACTGCGGGCTCTGCCCGCCCTTTTCTGATTTCTTCTGTGACATCATGAACACCTACGGGTTCCGCCTCCTTGACTTCACCCCCAACGCCATTCTGACCATGGCGGTTTTCGCACATTTGTGCGAAAACTTTGTCGGAGTCCACCCCAACGTAGCCCTTTTCCGCCACTTCTTCATGCCTCGAGTCGAGAGAGGAGAGCCGCTTGCCGGAGGGATCGCCTGGATCTCGAGAGTCGGCAAGAAGGAGGCGTATCTGGAGGGTGAGCTCTGCAGCAAGTGGGAGGAGTGGAGAGCGGAGTGGTGCTGGATCGTCGAGGAGAACCCGCAGCCGTTCACTGCCCTGCGCCAAGCCCCAATAGTGCATGGTAATGATTGGAGCAACGTGGCCCCGGAAGACGAGAGGCTGAAGATCGCCATCACCAGGATCCTTCGTCTCAGGCTTGCCGGGCTCACTGTAGGCACTGTCGGCGCGGATTTCCTTCGCCGCCGCATCGCCCCCTTGCAGGAGAGGGGGAGACCCGCCTGGGAGTTCAAGAACTCGGCGGATATCATGAGGCTGCGCCCGGGCCTCAACTTCAACTTCACCGTCCTGGAGCTGGATGCGATGCTCCTGGAGTTGTTCAAACGAGATCCCCAACATCCATTCACGCTGCCGAGGAGCGTCGTTCCGTTGTGCAACAATTCGTCGCTTGACCGGATCCGCGCGATGATGCCGTTGTGCGATTCGCACGGAATCGCCCCAACTTGGCAAGAACCTGCGGATGACGTCGTACAAGCGTTCTTCGACGACTTGGTAGAAGTGCCGGTCCGTGCTAACGAACAGAAGAGCCTCACCCGCGACACTACCGACGCGGAGCTGCAGCGCATCGCCACTAGGGCGGAAGAGGCTGCGGCAGCAGCTGCCGCGGGCGCGTTTGGGTTCACCGTGGAGGAGGCAGAGGCGGCAGAGGCAGCAAGCCTTGCCGAGCGCAAGGAGTTTGTCGGCAAGGAAAAGCTTGCCGGTCCTGAAGACGAACCGAGCGAGCCCGGCGAGGGAGACCTTGTCGGGCCCGAATCTTCAGATACCGCGCCGTAGTGGAGCCCCTAGCTGCACCAAGAAGGCGTCTCCGCAGGGCCGGGGACGTAGCGGGGCGACAAACGAGCCAACAGCCGCCGAGCCGTGCGACACACTCTACTGCGGCAAGTAATGTTGCCGCGGGAGCGCCTCACGCTGCGGCGGCAACTGGAGCGGGATCTTCCCGGTCCGCCGCTACCGCCCCTGCCAAGCGGGCAAGGGAACCTACTCCTCTGCCTCGCCGCACCGGAGGGGAGCCGGACTTCGACCTCTCCGCGCTCAGCTCCGACGAGGAAGAGGAAGAGTAAGTTTCTTTGGTGCTCTTGTAGTTCTTCAATTCTTGCTGTTTTTGTTGCTTTCGTCTTGTATCTGACTTGCTACGATCTGAATCCATTCCTTTTCAGGACGCTGGCCCAGAGAGCGGCGAAGAGAGCCAAGGCCCCGGTGATTGTCATCGAAGATGATCCCACCGTGTCAGCAGGGGGTGCGTTTGAGACCACCTTGACGGACCCGGCAACTACTCCCCAAAGCAGCCCCCAGCGTAAGTTTATAGTTCACTTCCTGCTGTCAGGTGCGCATGGGTGCTCTTTTCTCTACTGACATCTTGACTGTTGATTTGTGTAGGAGCAGGACAGCCCCACCAGGAGAGCCTGGAAGCTGCTCCCGGAGTGCCATCTGCTTCGACTACGCCGCCAAGGGAGGAGTCCCCGACAAGGGAGCGCTCTCCGGCAAGGGAGAACTCTCCGGCAAGGGGCAGCTCTCCGGCAAGGGATAGCACCAACGACCCTGCGGTGGTTGAGACCTCAACTGTAGATCTTGGTACAGGTAATCCACTTGTCTAAAAACTTCCCTTGGATTCTTCTTCTTCTGATTTTCTCTTTACATATTTGCCTGACTTCTCTCCCTTTTCCGTCCGTCAGGTCCATCTGCTACGGAGCCGATGGAGACCGAGGGCGCCGGCGAGGAGGGCGCGCGTGGCAGTGCCGACGACGCCGTCGCCACCGAAGGAGAGGCCGGCGCTGATGAGCCCGCCGGCGAAGAGGCTGCCGAAGCTGTCACCGCAGAAGCTGGCGAGGGATCCGGCGATCGCACTGACGGCCCTGAGGCCACAGGAGCGCCAGGCGCTGCGCCGACCGCCGATCCCTCCGCCGCTGCTGCAGAGCCAGGCTCTGAAGAGCGCCAGCCCAGTGCCTACTTGAAGGCCGGCGACGGTATCTTCATCAAACTTCCCTGGGCATCGAGCTCCAGGGCGCTGGTCGAAGGAGAAACTTTCGATGAGGAGCTGCTCGCCTCCGTCGGGCTGTCATTGGTCGATGCGCCAAGCAGCAGGAGTGGCGAGCCTGAGGAGGAGGAGCTTCTGCGGAAGCTGCTGTCACTCTACCGCGCACGACAAGCCAAGCTGGGTTCCCGGGAAGCGCTTGTCGCGAAGGCGGGAGTTGATATGGAGAAACGCGCGGAGGAGCTCCGGGGCCTCAATCAAGAAGCTCTCCGGTCCCTGGCACAGGAGCGGGAGCGACTCGCCGAGGAGCGTACAGCCTTCCTTCTCGAGAAGGCCGAAGCTGAGGAGGAACAAAGGCTTGCTGCCGAGAAGCAGTCCGCGCGGGAAGGCGAGTTGGTGCAGCGGAAGGCCAACCTTGACAGCTACGAGGAGGAGCTTGTCGCGCGCGAGGAAACACTTGGCGGGGCTCTCAAGGAAGCAAGGGATGCTGCCGCAACTGCAGAGGCCGGCAAGAAGGAGCTGGAGACGAGGGTGACGCAGTTGGAGGCCAACCTCAAGACGAGCGGCGAGGAGCTTGCTGTGCTCAAGCGCGAGCGCGAGAAGGATGCTGCTGCTCATGGTGAGCTGCAGGGTCTTCTCGCTGAAAGGAGCAAGGAGCTCAGCGCCGCCAAGGATTCCAACGCAGATCTCGAGCTGAAGCTGGCCATGCTGACTCAGACGCTGGACGGCGCTAAGGAGCGAGAGGTGACTTTGTCGGAGAAGATCAAGGCCGACGAGGCGCTGCTGGCGAGCATTGCCGTCACCCAGAACGCATTCAGGGAGACTGTGGAGCACTGGACCGAGGGTCTGGTGAACATCGCCGCAGTCATCGACGGGGAGCTGGCGCAGCTGGGGATGGAAGACCTCGGGTACTCCTCCGACGAGCATCTCCAACCCAGCGCCAAGCTCAGCCTATTCTTCAAGGGCGTGGCGACGACACTCCAGCGAATCCGGGAGAAGATCCCCAAGCAGCTGGCCGACGAGTCGCGCAAGATCTGCGCATGAGCTCTCCAGAAGGTGCTGATGAAGGTGGCCTTCCGCAATCCAGGCCTCAACCTCACCAACGTCCTCAAATCCTTGCCGCCGGATGCTGATCTGGAAGCGCTCAAGGCCCTTGTCGCACCCATTGTGGACAAGGTGAGCGAGATCAAGAGGGTTGAGGGCGATCACGTAGATTAGGCCGCCCGTTTCTTCTTTTTCCTTGTCGCTGCTAATCATGTTATGAGAACAATCTGTTAGAGCTGCGACAAGCTATCTTGTAATATAACTCTATTTCTGGTATCGATTGCTACGTTATTTCCTTTACTAGATTCCTTCCTTTGTATGTTTTTACCCTATGCTTTTAGGGAAGCTTGTCGGCGCAGGCACCCGAGCCGCGAGCGCTAAGTGCGGGACGTCAGCAGCCTGCTGGCGGTGCCGCTTCCGACAAGAAACCTTGTCGCGACTAGTTGCAGGACACTTAAGTTGTTGAGCGGACTCGAAATAAAGTAAGTGCGCAACTAGCTACGAGTTGGTTCCTCCGCGCACAGGTTTTCCATACAAAGCACGGTCGTTCGAGGAAGATAACTTAAAAATTAAAACTAATTGCTCAAACTTTGGCAACTTAGCTTTTCTATCGTTTGCTTCCCGGCAAGGTTTCCGTCAAGGCGAAACTTTCTTAAACG
>NW_025236695.1:0-5131 GCF_018294505.1 Triticum aestivum | reverse complement strand
GACACCCAAACCCTAGAAAAAAACGATGTCGGTCTCCTACCCCCTCCCGCCGCGCCCCTACCCGATCGACAAACTCTCTTGAGGCCACCCAAATTTACTAAGTTAAAAGAGCGTTGTCGTCGAGGCCACCCCGAACCCTTGAAGCGTTGTTGAGGCCACCCCAAACCCTTGAAGCGTTGCCGAGGCCACCCCAAACCCTAGAGAAGCGTCGAGGCCAGGCCACTAATATGATTCCTTATTGTGCTTAGCTAGCTAGTTCTACGTTTGCCACTAATATATCCATCTGTCATGTTTGAATAATAATTGCCATGTTGTAAATATTTGCAGAAACTATGGATCCGCACCCCTGAGACGAAGCAAAAGAAGCGGTGTTGGGGGAGATAATCGCACACGGAAGTGATGCCGTCTTGTCGTTTCTCAACGACACATGCACCGATGGTCTGGAAAGACAGGATGAAGAAGCAGGCTACGACGATGATCAAACAATGGAGGAGGAAGGACACCGTGATGACGGCTCCGGTGACCGAATGGAGGAGGAAGGACACCGTGATGATGGCTCCGGTGACCGAACGGAGTCCGGCCAGGTATATATATTAATTAATTAAGCCTGTGCTCACTATAGCTAATTGATGCATTAATTGTTTTTGGTATGTACACATATTAACTCTCTTCTTTTTCTTATTTTCTAGCCCTCCGGATCGAGCAACACTTCGGTAACGAGACGAGGCCCGAAGAGAAAGTTGCACGCGGATGAAAGGTACATGATCATCGAAATTGATCGCGCTGGCCAGCCGATTGAACCCCTCCGGACCAAGCAAAAATTTAATGCTCAGTGCGGGGTTCTAGTTAGGGACATGATCCCGATCAGCATCGAGCAATGGTTGAGGCCTAAGGGCAAAGACTCTCAGTTGTCTTATGTCAGCGATAGGCAGAAAGCTGATCTTTGGACCGCGCTGCAGGAAAATTTCACCTTCCCGCCAGAGGAGGATCCAGAGAATCCAGTTAAAAGCCAATGATCAAGGCTTATGCTCTTAAGAAGATGGCTGAGCTATTCAGGAGGTGGAAGAATGAGCTGAAATCATCGTTTGTCGACCAAGACAAGACTCCAGAATTCATCGGCCGGTTTGAGAAGATCAAAGATCAGTGGTCCGCATTTGTCACCAAAAAGAAATCTGAGAGAGCAGTGAAGATGTCAGCGACAAACAAGAAAAATGCTGCAAAGAAGAAGCATCACCATCGCACGGGGTCAGGTGGCAACCTGAAAGCCCGGCCGTTGTGGGACAAGGCTGAGAATGACCTCATTGATAAAGGGATCGAACCAGAGACGCGACGCTGTCCAGACCGTTGCAGGACTTGGTTCTTCGGGGTTGGGGGAAAATTGGACCCTGTAACAGGGAAGTGCGTTTGGACCAACGAGCAGATGAACACACCCATCGAGAAGCTTCAGGAGTATATCAAGAAAGCGCAGCAAGGGACGTTCGTTCCGGACAGAGAGAACGACGAGCTCACAGAGGCCCTCGGGAATCCTGAGCACCCCGGACGGACACGAGGTACGTCAGGCTCCCTTTCGTGGAAGGCTGGATTTCCCGACGCAAGCGGTTACAAACGCCGGGAGAGGAAGAAGAAAAAGGAGTTGACCCAAGTACAGGCGCTGCACGCAAGGGTACAAGCACTAGAGGAACGAGACACAGTTCGCAGCACGCGACCTGCCGAAGCTACACCCGAAGCTACCCCGCCATCTCAGCGGAGAAGCAGTGTGGCTTCCACGGAGCTGCTTCAGGAGCCTGTCTTCACGGCTCCGGCTAGCTACCCCATGGATGCTATCACGGAGTCTCAGCATTTCCACCTTATGACGCAGTGGATGAATTTGAAAGTCAAGGCGGCTGTTGGCTCTGTTGCACCTCCTGAACCTGGCGCAACTTTTCACTGCCGGCCGATTCCAGAAGGATATGCTAGGGTGATGGTGGATGAAATCACAGAAGGATTTGAGGACCTCACGCTTGACCACCCTACGGGTGACGGGAAGACTCGGCTGGGTTCTTGTCTGAAGACTCCATGCCTATGGCGGACGGAGCTCATCAACCTTCCGAACTGGACTCCTCCGCCTCCTCCTCCTCCTCCTCCTCCGGCAAGTCAGGGCAGTCCGCCTCCTCCTCCGCCTCCTCCTCCGGCGAGTGATCAAGGCACTCAGCATCCTTCTCCGGCGCGTGGCGGCACACCGCCTCCTTCTCCGCCTACGTCGGCGCGCCCGAGCAGCCAGCCTCCTCCTTCTCCGCCTCGCCAGCAAGGGCGGAAGAGACCGCCGCCGCCCCGGCTGCTCCGGCGCGTCGTAGTCCTTCTCCTCCGCCTCGTAAGCAAGCACGAAAGAAGACAGCCGCAGCCGCTCCGTCTACTCCGGCGTCTAGCAGTACAGCCAGAGGCGGGAGGCAATACAGATATGGTCCTTCTCTTAAGACTCCGCCAAAGTTACCATACGAGAGGACCGTGGAGGAAAACGCGAATATCGTGCGAGCCGAAGTGACGAACTTCTTTGAAGGGGTGAAAGCAAAGAAACATCCACCTCCGGAGGAGAAGATAGATCCGGTGAAAGCGAAGCGCACTCTGGCTGCCCTGAAGAAACCACCAAAGTCTCCGCCGAAAGCCAACTATGACCGCATTATTGAAAAGTCATTTCTCGAAGCGAAGCGGTCGGGAAGTACTATCAGTGATCAAAGGTTAGCAGAACGACGAGCTGGGAAACAAATTGCCCAGCTCGGCGAACAAGCGGACCAATCGTGCCCCCCCGCTCAAGGTGTCTAGCGACATCGTCGCTAATGATCCGAGGATGGTGCCCGGTTATAGCAATCTTGGAGATTATTTGCCCGACGATGTACATTATGATTTCTTGGAGGTGGACCAACAAAGATACGAGTACGGGAAGCCTCTCGTCAAAGATGAAAAATCTCTAACAACGATGATGCGAATATTCCATGATTGGTACATGAAAACCTGCAGAGAGTCTGGGGGGACGAATACTTTGACGTTGTTCGTTAAAGAGGAGCATGACCTCGTTGGAATTGATCTACTGCATGTTCCATTTGGATCATAATATGTGGGATAAAGCACCATGTTCAAGTAGGGATTACAGCGGGGTGCGGGAGAGTGGAGCGCGTAAAAGAGATGAGGGTGATGATGATGATGGTGATGTTGATGAAGACGATCACCCCGGCGATGATTCCCCTCCCGATGGCACTCCAGCGCCACCGAGAGAGAGGAGGAGAGGTCCTCCCCCTCGTGCTTCTTCCTCCATGGCCTCCCACCTGGATGGGGAGAGGTCCCCCCTCTGGTCCTTGGCCTTCATGGCGATGATGGCCCCTCCGGGATCCTCCTCCATGGCCTCCGGTGATGATGGCCCTCTCCGGCAGGGTGCCAGAGAGGGCCTAGATTGGTTTCTCGTGGCTACAGAGGCTTGCGGCGGCGGAACTTCCGATCTAGGTGATTTCGCGAAGGTTTCTGTATTTATAGGAGGAGTTGGAGTTGATTTAACGTTAGGGGGCCTTCGGGGAGTCCACGAGGCAGGGGGCGCCCTAGGGGGGTGGGCGCGCCCCCCACCCTCGCGGGGCCCCCGTGACTCCCCTCCGGTAGATTTTTGTTCCAGTATTTTTCATATCTTCCAGAAAAATTCTCCGTTGATTTTCATCGCATTCCGAGAACTTTTATTTCTGCACAAAAACAACACCACGGTAGTTCTGCTGAAAACAGCGTCAGTCCGGGTTAGTTCTAATCAAATCATACCAAAATCATATAAAACTATTGTAAACATGGGATGAATACTTCATAAATTATAGATACGTCGGAGACGTATCAGCTTCCCCAAGCTTAATTCCTGCTCGTCCTCGAGTAGGTAAATGATAAAAGAAATAATTTATGAAATGTGAATGCTAGGAAGTGCACAAGTTTGATCAATGGTAATTTCAATCACCTTTTCTAGCATCATTATATGACATAACTGTAGCTCATCTCATAAAACTTTTCATGATCAAGTAACAAGCTATTCACATGTTAAAGTATAGATCATAAACTTTCTTGAAACTAACAAACTATATTCTCAGTCATCAAACAATTGCAATTCATCTTATTTTCCGGAAGGGTCTATGTCAGAGCTTTGATTTAGCAAACTCCACATACTCAACTATCATTTAATCTTTCGTAATTGCTAACACTCACGTGATATTTATGGGTTCAAAGTTTTAATCGGACACAGAGAAAGATAGGGGCTTATAGATTCGCCACCCAACCTTTTACCTCAAGGGTAATGTCAACAATAATAGTTCATGATAACTTACATCCAATTGGATATATATATCAGGATCTTTCCAACACAATGTGCTTGCCAAAGGATAAAATGTAAAAAGATAAGGTGAAGATCACCATGACTCTTGCATAAGGTAGAAGATAAAAGTAAAAGATAGGCCCTTCGTAGAGGGAAGCAGAGGATGTCATGTGCTTTTAAGGTTGGATGCAAAAGAACGTCACTTTATATTGCCTCTTGTGATAGAGACCTTTATTATGCAGTCCGTCGCTTTTATTTCTTCCCTATCACAAGTTCGTATAAAAATTATTTTCTTCGCACTAATAGATCATACATATTTAGAGAGCAATTTTTATTGCATGCACCGATGAGAACTTACTTAAAGGATATCTTACTCAATCCATAGGTAGGTATGGTGGACTCTCATGGCAAAACTAGTTTAAGGGATATTTGGAAGCACAAGTAGTATCTCTACTTGGTGCAAAGAATTTGGCTAGCATAAAGGGGAAAGGCAAGCTCAGCATGTTGGATGATCCATGACAGTATACTTTATTTTGGATATAAGAAAACATAACCCATTACGTTGTCTTCCTTGTCCAACATCAACCTTTTAGCATGTCAAATTTTAATGAGTGCTCACAATTACAAAAGATGTCCAAGATAGTATATTTATATGTGAAATCTCTCTTCCTTCAATATTCTTTCATGAATTGTTCAAGTGACCAATTCTGAGTTTGCTAACCTTCAATAAGTTTACTACCTATACTTATTATGTGTGAAGTCATTACTCCCCATGTTATAAGCATATGAAACATATATAAATTCAGATTTATGATATTC
>NW_025236694.1:0-5131 GCF_018294505.1 Triticum aestivum | reverse complement strand
ATTGCTGAGTCCCCGTGACTCACAGTTACTTCCAAAACCAGCTTGCAGGTGCCGTTGGACCGTGCAGATGACGCAACCGAGCTCGAGGAGGAGCTCGATGAAGATCTTGTCCTTTGTGTTGTTTCGTTCTAGTTGATCAGTAGTGGAGCCCAGTTGGGGTCGATCGGGGATCTGTGTAGCATTTGGGGTAGTCTTCTTTTATTTTGGGTTCTGTAGTCGGACCTTGCTTGTATCTGGTTGATGTAATGTTTTTATTCATGTATTTGTGTGAAGTGGCGATTGTAAGCCAACTATGTAACTCTTTTCCCTTATGTATTACATGGGTTGTGTGAAGATTACCTCACTTGCGACATTGCTTTCAATGCGATTATGCCTCTAAGTCGTGCTTCGACACGTGGGAGATATAGCCGCATCGGGGGCGTTACATCTAGAAGGAAGAGTATTCCTAGTTTTCTTCGCTAGCTTTAATTCCCTGGAATTTGCCATAATTTCAACTTGAAATGCGCATCAATGGACGTACTTCTTTCCTGATATACGTCAAACACATGGTAAACAAGTTTCATCTAGTTCATTGTGCTAGATTTTTGTTGTTATTGATACTGAGAAGCAAGCACACTTTTTACCCAAGCTAACATCGAAGCTTATGTTCCTCCATATATCCACATTTGTTCTGACTAATTTTGATGCTTTCATGAACACTAAATCTACTAGCTAGGTGTTGCAACTTTAGTTGTCAACAATTGTGCCTTGTGTCATGTCAGATTAGAGGCAAACCTAGAAGTTGATAGAAATCATAATATAATGAAGTTTTTAACTCACAAGGATCTAGAGAAAATAGTATTCAATTATTCTTCTCTGATTTCAATGCCTTTCAATTTTCCAGAAGCAATCCGACCATAAGTACAAATTACAACCATAGAGTTTGCAATGGTAAACATCTGTCAAGGTAGTCCGGTCAACTCACAAGCGCCGACACATTTTGTCCACCCGCGTCCGTCTGGGTCCACAAAGAAAAAACACAACCCAACGCACAGACCCAAATGGCCTGGTGTCCGTTTTGCTATCGCTTGGACCCATATCCAGCCCAAATTTGGGCTGGATTTGCATCCTTGTGAACATGCAGTGGACGCCCGTGGAGTCTTCGCATTGTCCTCCCCTGGCCCGACACACATGCCATTCTTCCCACTCCCCAACATCCTGGCCTCTTCACCATCGCCACCGCCACCCAGCTTCCGGCCTCTTTGCCATCGCCCTAGCCCCCGCTGCCGCATCCACCGACGGTCGCACCGCCACCACACCCAGCGGTGCCCACACTGTCGATGTCGTGGCCACCTTTTTCCGTCGATGAAGTAGTACAAGGACCGCCTACCTAGGATCTTCGGCAGCCCTCGGCATACCACCGCTACTTCCATGGTCACCATCGCAGGACGCAAGTTTTTATAGCCCTGCTGCCTGAATGTGACAAGGAAGAGGCCACTCACCAACTGCGGCTCATCCACTCCCATGTTCATCGCGGCCCACAAGGTGTTCAGCGGTTTCTTTGGCCAGGTCGAGGCTCGTCCATGCCCGACGCTGTCTAGTAAGGTATCGATTCATCACTCCGAAGGATCATGACGGATAGCTCAGATGAGTTTTTTACAATAACACCACATGTTCATCATGGTCCAACGATGATGACGCTGTGGTTTCTCCTGTCATTGTCAATGAGCACATTTCAAGGAAACGACCATTGTTTAGGGGATTGATCCCGGGCCATGCTCCTGGGTTGAATCGTATCAGAGAAAACGACCATGTCCTACTCTATAAGATTATTTCGATTTCACAGACCCACCATTCGCTAACAAACATTTTTGACGATACTTCTAGAGGGCGAGACCATTGTTCAGCCGTATTAAGAAGGGATTGATTTATTTGTTTATTAATGTGCAATTTGATTTAGTTTTTATTTTTTAATGAAAATTCGAACAAAAAAAGACATGCGGACAAAATGGGTCATCCTGTTGGGTTTGTTGCCTAGGAAACCGTGGATAGGGGCGGACGCCTGCCTTTCTGGCGACCGAAACACACAAAAAGCGGACAAGATCTGCGTCCGTTTATCCGTTTGGGTCGGAGTGTTGGTGTTTCCCTAAGAAATATGTGTTCATGTAGAAGTGTATCTAGAGCTTGGGACGTACCCTTAAATGACCAAAATAAATTCTTGTGGCGCATTGCTGGCCTGAAAGTGGGAAATGGCCAACTTATTTCAAGAGAGCTGGGTTGGGCTTCTGGGTGCTCTATAACCAAACAATTAGTTGGCGATGCTCCAATATCTCTGACCAAACAATTGTTCAAATTAATTACCTCCAATCAAAACAATTAGTTCCAACCAAACAATTAGTTCGTGATGCTCCAATATCTCTAACCCATGGGAGATTTACCACTTGATTCCTTTGTATATTTTGCCCACTTCTATTTAAAAGGTTTACTTGTCCTTTTTCTGATCCTTACAGAATTTCTAGAGACTTTACCTTCTAATGAACCAGATGAACAAGGATTATGGATGTGAAAGCACTGAAATGAGAAATGCGATGTCCTTTGATATGTTCTTTTTCATTACTAAATGACAAATTCATCTATAAGAAAATTGAGAACTATATGTACATGGCAAAAAATATCTTTTACCCCTTTACAGAAAACATTTCCATGCTGCAAGTAAGTTTTCAAAAATATCCATTGTATCCAAACTGTACATACACTCTACACACAATTCACCTCAACTTCGCCTTTCTTTCACAGGTTTTTCAAATAAGGTTGCTGCAATTTGAGTAAACTTCTACCTTCTCTAGGAGACATGACACTTTAATTTTCTGCACATTGCAGCTAGCTTCTGCATCATCACCTTTGTTGTGATGACCTCATTGCTTATAGGTCTTGGAATATTTGTTTAGAGCTCAAGGACCTGTAAATAATTGTTTCAAGGTGCATATTGTGATTTGAAGGACCCTTGTTGGTATAAGGAAGTATAAGCTTGCCTTTAGGAGGCTAGTGATTGATGACAATGGCCAATCTCTTCTGGTGCCTTATTCTATAAATATTTGTAGCATGTACTTTGCTTCCTTCTTCCAAAAAAAGTGGGCACTGTTACCGCTAATATCTTCTGATGACTTGTTCCTACAAATTGTTCTATCGATAGGTGAACTTCTTTCAAACTCCTAGTAAACAAGTTTCCTCTAGTTCAGGGTGCAAGATTTTTCTTGTGATGATACTGACCATTAGGCGTACTCTTTACTGAAGACAACATGTAATTATTCTGTTCATGTATATCTCCATTTTTTTATCTTATCAGTTCTCGTAATTTCGAGAACACAAAATCTAGCTAGATATTTCAACTCTTAGTTGTCTATGCGCATTTACGAGTTGCATCATGTGATATGGGAGTGCAAACCTAGAAGATGCAGAACATGTAATGATGAAATTTTAACTCAGAAGGATCTAGAGGGAAGAGTATTCCTAGTTTTCTTCAGTAGCTTTATGATGAGGGTCAAGATGCTCTGTCTAAAACAATTCATTATAAGTCCCAACCCCTCCCATGTTATTAAAATGGTGGGAGGTAGACTCTTAACTCCCATAACAATATCCCTGAAAAAGCATACCAAATCTCTAATAAATTCTCGTTGCCTCCAACCAAATACGTGGCTTTATATATCACAAGTAATTAATTCATATTCTTCTTATTAGTTACCTCCAACCAAACAATTAGTTAGTGATGCTCAAATATCTATATATAACTCATGGGAGATATACCACTTGTTTCCACTGTACATTTTGCACACTTATATTTAAAACATGCACGTGCCCTATAAGAAATTTGAGAAAAATATGTACATTTCAAAAATATCATGACCCCCTTTATAAAAAATATTTTTTGTTCTGCATGTAAGTTGTCAAAAATACATTTGTAACCAAACTGTACATACACTTCGTATGCAATTAACCTCAACTTCTTTCTTTCACATCGTTTCATAGAAGGTCGCTGCATTTGAGTAAACTTCTACTTGCTCCAGGTGTTTGTTCTAACTTCTTATGTTCTTTTATCAGTTTTAGCAGGGTAGTTTTGCAACAATGAAGACTACTTAGAAAACATGACACTTTAAATTTTCTGCACTTTGCAGCTAGCTTCTGCATCATCGCCTTGGTTGCGAGGCCTCGTTGCTTATGGTTGTTGGAATATCTGTTTTGAGGGCAACAATGGGATCTGTAATGAAAACCATGTCCCGGTGTATATGGTGATTAGAAGGTCCCTTGTGGACATAAGGTAGAGTAAGCTTGCCTTTAGGAGACTTATGGATTGTGGTTGATGACAGTGGCAAATCTATTCTGATGCATTGTTCTTGTAAATATTTGTAACATGTACTTTGCTTCCTTCTTCTAACAAAATTGGCACTAGTCCCTCCAATGATACAAAACAAATTGTTATATCAAGTGCTGAATTTGGTTCAAACTCCTCATAAACAAATTTCCTATAGCTCAGGGTTCAAGATTTTTTTGTGTGATCATACTGACCATTAGGCGCATTCTTATTGAAGATAAAATGTCATTTTTCTGTTCCTCTATATCTCCATCCTTTTAGCTTATTAATTTTGATAATTTCATGAACACAACATCAATTAGCTAGGTGTTTCAATTCTTAAATGTCTATGATCATTTACAAGTTGCATCATGTGATGTATGAGGGTGAAAAACCTAGAAGTTGATACATAACATATAATAATGAAGTTTTAACTCACAAGGATCTAGAGGGAAGAGTATTATTCGCTGGCTTCAATGCCCTGGAATTTGCCAGAAATAAGTTGGACTTGAATTGCCGTACCAACTGATGAACTTCTTTCCTCATATATATCAAACTCATGGTGAACAAGTTTCCTCTAACTCATGGTGCTCGATTTTTGTTGTTGTTGGTACTGAGAAGGAAGGACACTTTTTGCCCAAGCTGACATCAAAGCTTATGTTCCTTCATATCTCCATCTTTGTTCTGATTAATTTTGAAGCTTTAATGAACTCCAGATCTACTAGTTAGTTGTTGCAACTTTAGGTGTCCATCAACAATGATGTGTTTGCATCATGTGAGAATAAGGGCAAACCTACAAGTTGA
>NW_025236693.1:0-5131 GCF_018294505.1 Triticum aestivum | reverse complement strand
ATATATATATATATATAAATAGAATTTCTAGTAGAACCAATCATGCATATATATATATATATCATCAATGTCTCACAAACCACCATATTAATTAATTCACACATACACACATGTATAGCTATATACAATTTCTCCTACATATGCATGTTGCCTTCGGAGCCAGTGGCATTAGCCTAATTGGTGCCTTCGGAGCACGATGACAATTGGAAGTGGTTTTCATGGGGGCGGTAGCGGGTAATAGTATTCTCCCTTCGGATTTATGACCTGGTCGAGCAAAAATCCCGCTATTTCCTCTTAAAGTGCTTCTACGCGCTCCGTTTCTAGGAGCTTCTCCCGCACCTCTTTGAACTGTTAAGAAGGAGATTAATATGCATGTGTATTAGTTTCTGTGCCTAGATATCGATAATGGTGTAAAAATTATAAATAGTGTTCTGACAAGCGTACCCATTCCTGTCTTTGAGATCTGCTCCTTTCGGACGCCATCATGCGAATGTTCTCACAAACGCAGAATGCACACAGATCAGTCCCCTGCGCCTGCTTCAGGGCCTTTACGAGAATGGAATTTGATCAGATAATAATTAATCAAGCATGATAATTAAAGAGATGGCAGCTAGCTAGCTAGCTAGTACTACTTAATTACTTACCTTGGATCGAAACCATTTAAGCTTTGGTTTCCATTTGCCTTCCGTGACCTTGATGAACCTTGCCCAAGCCCTGCCCCGCTGACAAAGAAAATGAATAAAGGGGTTATTAAATATTTCATATCATGAAATGACGAACTAAATAGGCCGAGATATATAGTTAATAATGATTGAATTAAATTACCTGTTGACTATCCCAAACAAGATGTTATAGTCAGTTTTTGCTTTGAGTAGTGAGTCCAGTATTTCAACTGTTCCGTCGTCAACTTTAATGATACACAAGACCCAGTGAAATCTACATGCACACACGTTTGCATGTCTTAATTAAGCGGGCATATGTAAGCAAAAACATGTAGCTAGCTAGTAGGCAAAAACAGAGAATTTGTAGTACAAGACAGTGTGACTCACTGGAAGTTGTAAGGAAGTAGTATATCTTCATTGTATTTGAGGCGCTTCAAGAACTCTAGCATGTTGTCCTCTACGTCCTTTTGCTGACGTGGATTCGTTAGCCATGTGTATTCATTAACGGTGTTTGGGTCAATGAACCCAATGCCAAAGCGTCCACCTTTTCTCATTTCATACATCTTCATCCTGCATAATACCACAGAAAAGAATATAGTGAGGATAATTACAGGTAATGATTGATCAAAAGGATCACTACAGCTAGCTTGAGACTTAAATTACAGAAAGAAATCACTTACAGACAATAGCAACTGACGATAGATTTGTCGAGTGCGTCTTGATTGTATAACTGAAACAGTTCAGAATACTCAACGGACAGAGCTTTCTCATGGAAGTAATGCTCCTCCTTGACATTCACCATGAGGGAAAATCGATCTGAAATGTTGGTAATGTTCATGTACCATTGATGCAATTCATACATTCTCGTTGGGAGGTTCTTGACCTTGTCTGGCGCGACCAAAGGTTGGCCCCGAACATATTTCCGTTTTATTTCATCCTCTCTAAGCACAGGCATGGGCTCGATCTCGAGGAGTTGTCCAACAGTGATGTTGAGAACTTCAGCCTGCATTATATGCTCCTCCGTTATTACCACATTGCCCACCTCGGGAACGTGCACTGTTTGCCCACAATAATATTGGGCACGCGTACTGTCACGTGTTGTTGGCACAACAAGCGAGGGGATCGATTGCGCCGCCTGTTCTCCCAGCTGGGGAATGGTTTTCCCGCATTTTTTGTCAGCTGCTTCTTGTTTGCTCGATCCCGATGTAGACGTGCTCGCCTCCTTTTGTAGACGTGCTCGATTTAACTTCCTGATGTGGCGCTCATAGTCTGTGTCAACAGGCTTGGGAGCTGGTGGTTGAGCCATATGAATGAAGTGGTCAATCGTTTCCTCAGGCACTTTCTCCCTTGGCGGCAGTTGCGGTTTCGGTGCAAAATGGGCTTCCACCTCGGCCTTCGATATGGCTGCGATTTCCTCCTCGAACCTGTCATAAGCCCTCTGCGGAAGAGGCGTGAGGCTTGGACCATATTTATATCGCTTGCCTCCGCCTGTACTTCTAGTACTACCTCGACTCGTACCGCTACGCACCATAGCTGCGGGGTGTCTCTTCTTCGATTGCTGAGGCAGCGGAGACGGCTGACGGGGCTGAGTTGGACGAGGAGGAGTGGCCTGAGATTGTGCCGGACTTGGAGGAGGAGTGGACGTCTGACGCTGTGGTGGACTTGGAGGAGGAGGAGTGGCCTGACACTTTGCCAGACTTGGAGGAGGAGTGGCCTGACACTTTGCCGGACTTGGTGGACTTGCAGGAGCGGGAGACTGCTGACTCGGTGGCGGACTTCGACGAGGAGTCGGCTGACGCGGTGTCGGTGGCCTTCGAAAGATGATGCAATCCTTTTTCCATAGGATGATACGATGTTTGGCCTCTCCGAGAAAGCGCTCGCCGTCACCTCCAGGAATGTCAAGCTGTAGCTCCGAATATGGTGGGTCCACCACCTCATCAACCAAGACACGAGCATAGCCCGCTGGAATCGGGTTGCAATGGAAGGTTGCCTCGGGGGGATTTGTAAAAGCAACAGCGTCCGCCACCTTCATGGATATGTTCTTCATTTTGACGTGTAGCTCACAGTTAGTGTTCTCCGTGATGTCATCCACGGGGTATCTACCCAGCATTGTGTCGTCCTGGGCGGCCGAACCCACGCTGCTTCTCGGCATGGATGGGCCGGTGCTATCCAATGCTGGATCATCCGCTAGCTGCTGCAGCTGCTGAGACCCCCTTTGCTGGGTAAGTGAGTCGATCTGCTCCTGCTGCCGCTGGAATTTGACTGCCAATTCCGCTTGAATTGCTTCTAGGCCTTGAAGGCGTTCATAGTCCCGCTTCCTTTGCTCCTCCTCCATCTTCCTCTTCTTCTCCTCCGCAATCTTCTTCCTCGCACGGGTTCTGTAGTCGTTGTTCCAGTCTGAAAACCCCTCATACCACGGAATAGCGCCCATGCCTTGTGTTCTTCCCGGGTGTTCAGGATTTCCCAGGGCACGCGTAAGCTCGTCGTTCTCTCTGTTGGGCTGGAACACCCCCGATCGTGCCTCTTCTATTGCAACAAGTATCACATCGTCGGCTCCCTTCAGACTTGCCTTCGTCGAAACATTGCTTGTCTTCGGGTCCAACTCCCCCCCATGCGCATAGAACCAAGTCCTGCACCTGGGGGGCCAGCTCTTAGTAACCGGAGTGACACCTGCATCCTCCATCTCTTTCTTAGACTTATCCCACTTAGGCATTGCCACCGCATAGCCACCTGGCCCCAGCTTATGGAACTTATCCTTTTTTTCGGCATTCTTCTTGTTTATTCTCGACCGTTCCTTAGCTAATTCCGAATCCTTGAATTTCACGAAATCGTCCCAATGAGCACGTTGGTTCTCTAGTGTTCCCTCGAATACTGGAGTATTCCTTCCTCCCTTGACGTACTTGTCCCATTCACGATTCTTGTGGTTCTTGAATGCAACCGCCATCTTCCTAAGAGCAGCGTCCTTGACTTTCTGCTCATCTGCTTCTGTGAAATGATCTGGTAGGGTGAAATGTTCCATGAGAGTATCCCAAAGCAGATCTTTTTGATTCTTGTCGACAAAAGTAACATTTGGACGTGGAGCAGCGTCCTCTTTGTCTTTTTGTCTTTTGTCTTTTGTTGGCTCTCTCCATTCTTGAAGGGAGATCGGGAGTTGGTCCTTCACAAGAACTCCGCACTGACGAACGAACTTGTACGCAATCTTCTTAGGCGCTAATGGTTTGCCATTAGGTTTGACTGTCTCGATATTGTACTTTACGCCCTCCTTCAACTTTTTGTTCGGGCCTCGTTTCGTCCTTTTGCCTGAAGATTTGCTCGATCCAGATGGCTGAAAGAACAAAGATCGATTCGTTAATATATCTGCAAGTCATTTAAAACATGTGATGATCACCAGATACCTGCTTATATAAATATATATACCTCGCCGATCTTTGTTGTTTCAGGATCAACATGTTCTTCGTCATCGTCATAACCGTAGTTCATGACTTCATCAGTTCGGTCGTCGCGATCGAATATCATATCACCCTCTTCGGTGTTGTTTAGAAATTCGGAGCCGTCATAATCTTCTTTATTCTGATCATCATCTGGCCCGCGTATCATATCGAACATGGTCTGTTCTCCCTCTCTGTCGGTATTGTCTGCCATAGCTTTTATTTAACTAATCCAAAAGAAATATAAAACAATTTAGTATTCAAATTACATCGCCTCGAATAATAGATATAATCTCGAATACATCGTCTAGAATAATAGATATAATCTTGAATACATCGTCTCGAATAATATATAATATTGAATAGTACATCACTGGCTAGGTAGCTAATTAAAGATCGAATACTACAGAAGAATCTAGGACACTCGCGATTCCTGCGGCGCGGGTGGTGGACACCCAAAGAGAAGGAACCCTCACAGGATCATAGCTGAAGTGAGATCCTCGAAGATACTGCCAGGTATTGGAGAACCTGCCACCCTCTAACGCAACCATGTAGCGATGGACGTGCTCGTCCTCCTCCTTGACACGTCGACGTACCACCTCCGGCAGGGCCGGGTCCCTCCGCACCGAAACTGGCCCACGCGAACGCCACCAAACGAGATCAGGGTCGACGACGGGACCCGGGGCCGGGTTCCTCATCAAGCGGCGCGCCCCTCCAGGAAGCACCTCCCAGTGCCAGCCCGGCGCAGCCCAGTCCCGGACATGGGTCGGCTGGACGTCGTCGTGGACGGGTCGACGACGAGGATGCGGGCCGGGCATCGTCGAGAACAAATACTAGCTATATGCCCGCAAAAAGTAACATTTTTTTAATGATTGGATTTTGATAACTAAAATTTCTAACATTTCTATATAACACTAATTATGCTATCATTGCATATGTCAAAAATCTATATACTATTTCATACTAATTAAGCATCTAACACTAAAAACAGAAAACACAACTTCTATACATCCATTAAAAAACTGAAAAACAACATTATAT
>NW_025236692.1:3932-5131 GCF_018294505.1 Triticum aestivum | reverse complement strand
CCGGGCCAGACCCACAGCAAGATCCCCTCCGTGTAGACCCGACGCGTCCGTTTCCCCCCTCCAGGTGCCGGCGGCCGCGCCGTCCGTGAGGGGGGCACACCCCGGAGACGCGTGCCGGGCGTTTGCACCCGCCACAACACTTCCAGACTTGTGAGAGGCCGCCTACGCAATATTTGGCGGCATGCTAGCCCCCGGAGGCCGCCGGCCACAGTCATAGACACGCGAAGAGCAATCCGCATAGAGGGAATTGTTCAGATACTACTCCATCACGAACAATTATGAAAAATTACCATCAGTCCTACAGCACATGTGCCCGCGTCGTGTAAAAAACTCATGATTTTATCGCGCTCCGAGTATTTAAGAATATTCACGCCGCATCGTTACCGCAGAACGTCTACTAGCGTGTCATCGCCGTTCGTGAGGGGGGGCACCCCCCGGAGACGCGTGCCGCCTCTTCGGACATGCCACCACACCACCCCGCATGTATGGGGGCCCGGTGCGACGCTCGGATGGCAGTGCTACCCCCCCAGGGCCCCCGTCCCGTCTAACCCTGTAGCGTTTGACCACGGGATCTAGCCCATTGACTTTGCACGGACGGGCTTTGAGCAGTGGACCTATCCACCCGGTTGTGGTAGGTCAGCCCATAGGAAAACTTTAGAGCAACAACTGGGCCAGACCCACAACAAGATCCCCTCCATGTAGACCAGACGCGTCCGTTTCCCCCCTCCAGGTGCCGGCGGCGGCGCCGTCCGTGAGGGGGGCACACCCCAGAGACGCGTGCCGGGCGTTTGCACCCGCCACAACTCTTCCAGACTTGTGAGAGGCCGCCTACGCAAGATTTGGCGGCATGCTAGCCACCGGAGGCCGCCGGCCACAGTCGTAGACACGCGAAGAGAAATCCGCATAGAGGGAATTGTTTAGATACTACACCATCACGAACAATTATGAAAAATTACCATCAGTCCTACAGCACATGTGCCCGCGTCGTGTAAAAAACTCATGATTTTATCGCGCTCCGAGTATTTAAGAATATTCACGCCGCATCGTTACCGCAGAACGTCTACTACCGTGTCATCGCCATTCGTGAGGGGGGGGCACCCCCCGGAGACGCGTGCCGCCTCTTCGGACATGCCACCACAACACCCCGCATGTATGGGGGCCCGGTGCAACGCTCGGGTGGCACTGCTACCCCCCCCCCC
>NW_025236692.1:2038-3920 GCF_018294505.1 Triticum aestivum | reverse complement strand
CCCCCCCCCCCAGGGCCCCCGTCCCGCCTAACCCTGTAGCGTTTGACCACGGGATCTAGCCCTTTGACTTTGCACGGACGGGCTCTGAGCAGTGGACCTATCCACCCGGTTGTGGTAGGTCAGCCCATAGGAACACTTTGGAGCAACATCCGGGCCAGACCCACAGCAAGATCCCCTCCGTGTAGACCCGACGCGTCCGTTTCCCCCCTCCAGGTGCCGGCGGCCGCGCCGTCCGTGAGGGGGGCACACCCCGGAGACGCGTGCCGGGCGTTTGCACCCGCCACAACACTTCCAGACTTGTGAGAGGCCGCCTACGCAATATTTGGCGGCATGCTAGCCCACGGAGGCCGCCGGCCACAGTCATAGACACGCGAAGAGCAATCCGCATAGAGGGAATTGTTCAGATACTACTCCATCACGAACAATTATGAAAAATTACCATCAGTCCTACAGCACATGTGCCCGCGTCGTGTAAAAAACTCATGATTTTATCGCGCTCCGAGTATTTAAGAATATTCACGCCGCATCGTTACCGCAGAACGTCTACTAGCGTGTCATCGCCGTTCGTGAGGGGGGGCACCCCCCGGAGACGCGTGCCGCCTCTTCGGACATGCCACCACACCACCCCGCATGTATGGGGGCCCGGTGCGACGCTCGGGTGGCATTGCTACCCCCCCAGGGCCCCCGTCCTGCCTAACCCTGTAGCGTTTGACCACGGGATCTAGCCCTTTGACTTTGCACGGACGGGCTTTGAGCAGTGCACCTATCCACCCGGTTGTGGTAGGTCAGCCCATAGGAACACTTTGGAGCAACATCCGGGCCAGACCCACAGCAAGATCCCCTCCGTGTAGACCCGACGCGTCCGTTTCCCCCCTCCAGGTGCCGGCGGCCGCGCCGTCCGTGAGGGGGGGCACACCCCGGAGACGCGTGCCGGGCGTTTGCACCCGCCACAACACTTCTAGACTTGTGAGAGGCCGCCTACGCAATATTTGGCGGCATGCTAGCCCCCGGAGGCCGCCGGCCACAGTCATAGACACGCGAAGAGCAATCCGCATAGAGGGAATTGTTCAGATACTACTCCATCACGAACAATTATGAAAAATTACCATTAGTCCTACAGCACATGTTCCCGCGTCGTGTAAAAAACTCATGATTTTATCGCGCTCCGAGTATTTAAGAATATTCACGCCGCATCGTTACCGCAGAACGTCTACTAGCGTGTCATCGCCGTTCGTGAGGGGGGGCACCCCCCGGAGACGCGTGCCGCCTCTTCGGACATGCCACCACACCACCCCGCATGTGTGGGGGCCCGGTGCGACGCTCGGATGGCAGTGCTACCCCCCCAGGGCCCCCGTCCCGTCTAACCCTGTAGCGTTTGACCACGGGATCTAGCCCATTGACTTTGCACGGACGGGCTTTGAGCAGTGGACCTATCCACCCGGTTGTGGTAGGTCAGCCCATAGGAACACTTTAGAGCAACATCTGGGCCAGACCCACAACAAGATCCCCTCCATGTAGACCAGACGCGTCCGTTTCCCCCCTCCAGGTGCCGGCGGCGGCGCCGTCCGTGAGGGGGGCACACCCCAGAGACGCGTGCCGGGCGTTTGCACCCGCCACAACTCTTCCAGACTTGTGAGAGGCCGCCTACGCAAGATTTGGCGGCATGCTAGCCACCGGAGGCCGCCGGCCACAGTCGTAGACACGCGAAGAGAAATCCGCATAGAGGGAATTGTTTAGATACTACACCATCACGAACAATTATGAAAAATTACCATCAGTCCTACAGCACATGTGCCCGCGTCGTGTAAAAAACTCATGATTTTATCGCGCTCCGAGTATTTAAGAATATTCACGCCGCATCGTTACCGCAGAACGTCTACTA
>NW_025236692.1:0-1301 GCF_018294505.1 Triticum aestivum | reverse complement strand
TCCCGCCTAACCCTGTAGCGTTTGACCACGGGATCTAGCCCTTTGACTTTGCACGGACGGGCTTTGAGCAGTGGACCTATCCACCCGGTTGTGGTAGGTCAGCCCATAGGAACACTTTGGAGCAACATCCGGGCCAGCCCACAGCAAGATCCCCTCCGTGTAGACCCGACGCGTCCGTTTCCCCCCTCCAGGTGCCGGCGGCCGCGCCGTCCGTGAGGGGGGGCACACCCCGGAGACGCGTGCCGGGCGTTTGCACCCGCCACAACACTTCCAGACTTGTGAGAGGCCGCCTACGCAATATTTGGCGGCATGCTAGCCCCCGGAGGCCGCCGGCCACAGTCATAGACACGCGAAGAGAAATCCGCATAGAGGGAATTGTTCAGATACTACTCCATCACGAACAATTATGAAAAATTACCATCAGTCCTACAGCACATGTGCCCGCGTCGTGTAAAAAACTCATGATTTTATCGCGCTCCGAGTATTTAAGAATATTCACGCCGCATCGTTACCGCAGAACGTCTACTAGCGTGTCATCGCCGTTCGTGAGGGGGGGCACCCCCCGGAGACGCGTGCCGCCTCTTCGGACATGCCACCACACCACCCCGCATGTATGGGGGCCCGGTGCGACGCTCGGATGGCAGTGCTACCCCCCCCAGGGCCCCCGTCCCGTCTAACCCTGTAGCGTTTGACCACGGGATCTAGCCCATTGACTTTGCACGGACGGGCTTTGAGCAGTGGACCTATCCACCCGGTTGTGGTAGGTCAGCCCATAGGAACACTTTAGAGCAACATCTGGGCCAGACCCACAACAAGATCCCCTCCATGTAGACCAGACGCATCCGTTTCCCCCCTCCAGGTGCCAGCGGCGGCGCCGTCCGTGAGGGGGGCACACCCCAGAGACGCGTGCCGGGCGTTTGCACCCGCCACAACTCTTCCAGACTTGTGAGAGGCCGCCTACGCAAGATTTGGCGGCATGCTAGCCACCGGAGGCCGCCGGCCACAGTCGTAGACACGCGAAGAGAAATCCGCATAGAGGGAATTGTTTAGATACTACACCATCACGAACAATTATGAAAAATTACCATCAGTCCTACAGCACATGTGCCCGCGTCGTGTAAAAAACTCATGATTTTATCGCGCTCCGAGTATTTAAGAATATTCACGCCGCATCGTTACCGGAGAACGTCTACTACCGTGTCATCGCCATTCGTGAGGGGGGGGCACCCCCCGGAGACGCGTGCCGCCTCTTCGGACATGCCACCACAACACCCCGCATGTATGGGGGCCCGGTGCAACGC
>NW_025236691.1:4365-5132 GCF_018294505.1 Triticum aestivum | reverse complement strand
TCCGTCGTCGGTACCGCGACGACGTCCGCCTCGACTCGCGTTACCATAAGACAGACAGGGTGGCATTCATGTCATGTGCTCGTCTCGGCGTCCGTCTATCGCTACCGCGACGACGTCCGCCTCGACTCGCGTTAACCTAAGATAAACAGGGTGGCATTGGTGTCACGTGCTCGTCTCGGCGTCCGTCGTCGCTACCGCGATGACTTCCGCCTCGACACACGTTACCCTAAGATAGACAGGGTGGCATTGGTGTCACGTGCTCGTCTCAGCGTCCGTCGTCGCTACCACGACGACATCCGCCTCGACTCCCGTTACCCTAAGATAAACAGGGTGGCATTCGTGTAACGTGCTCATCTCGGCGTCCATCGTTGCTACCGCGATGACGTCCGCCTCGACTCGAGTTACCCTAAGATAGGCAGGGTGGCGGTGGTGCCACGTGCTCATCTCGGCGACCGTCATCGCTACAGTCACGACGTCCGTCTCGACTCGCGTTACCCTAAAATAGACAGGGTGGCATTGGTGTCACGTGCTCGTCTCGGAGTCCGTCGTCGCTACCGCGACGACGTCCGCCTCGACTCGCGTAACCCTAAGATAGACGGGGTGGTATTGGTGTCATGTGCTCGTCTCGGCGTCCGTCGTTGCTACCGCGACGATGTCTGCCTCGACTCGAGTTACCCTAAGATAGACAGGGTGGCATTCTTGTCACGTGCTCGTCTCAGCGTCCGTCTGTCGCTACCGCGACGACGTCCCCCTCGACTCGCGTTAAC
>NW_025236691.1:3491-4355 GCF_018294505.1 Triticum aestivum | reverse complement strand
ATGGTAGCTTGCTACTGCTCTGGAACACTTAGGCTGGCCGGCATGTGTCCTTCTTCGTTCCTGTGTCTGTCCCTTCGGGGAAATGTCACGCTTTGAGTACCGGAGTCCTGTTAGCCCGCTACAGCCCGGTTTACCGGAGTCCTGCTAGCCCAGTGCTACAGCCCGGACCCACTTGCTGATGACCGACACGTTCGAAGCTGGGTCATGGATGCCTGTCCCTGTAAGTCTGTGCCACTTTGGGTTTACGACTAGTCATGTCAGCCCGGGCTCTTTATCATATGGATGCTAGCGACACTATCATATACGTGAGCCAAAAGGCGCAAACGGTCCCGGGCAAAGGTAAGGCGACACCCGTGGGAATACCGTGCGTGAGGCTGCAAAGTGATATGAAGTGTTACCGGCTAGATCGATGTGACATCGAGTCGGGGTCCTGACAGCGACACTGGTGTCCCGTGCTTGTCTCGTCGTCCGTCGTCGCTACCGCGACGACGTCCGCCTCGACTCGCGTTACGCTAAGACAGGTTGGTAATGGTGTCACGTGCTCGTCTCGGCGTCCATCGTCGCTACCGCGACGACGTCCGCCTCGACTCACGTTACGCTAAAAAAGGGAGGCAGTGCTGTCACGTGCTCATCTCGGCGTCCGTCGTCGCTACCGCAATGACGTCCGCCTCGACTCGCGTTACGCTAAGACAGGGTGGCACTGGCGTCACGTGCTCGTCTCCGCGTCCGTCATCGCTACCGCGACGACGTCTGCCTCGACTCGTGTTACGCTAAGATAGGGTGGCAGTGGTGTCACGTGCTCGTCTCGGCGTCCGTCGTCGCTACCGCGACGACGTCCGCCTTGACTCGCGTTACGCTAAGACA
>NW_025236691.1:2940-3481 GCF_018294505.1 Triticum aestivum | reverse complement strand
GGTGGCGGTGGTGCCACGTGCTCATCTCGGCGACCGTCATCGCTACAGTCACGACGTCCGTCTCGACTCGCGTTACCCTAAGATAGACAGGGTGGCATTGGTGTTACGTGCTCGTCTCGTAGTCCGTCGTCGCCACCGCGACAACGTCCGCCTCGACTCGCGTAACCCTAAGATAGACAGGGTGGCATTGGTGTCATGTGCTCGTCTCGGCGTCCGTCGTCGCTACCGCGACGACGTCCGCCTCGACTCGAGTTACCCTAAGATAGACAGGGTGGCATTCTTGTCACGTTCTCGTCTCGGCGTCCGTCTGTCGCCACCGCGACGACGTTCGCCTCGACTCGCGTTAACCTAAGATAAACAGGGCGGCATTGGTGTCACGTGCTCGTCTCGGCGTCCGTCGTCGCTACCGCGACGATGTCCGCCTCGACTCACGTAACCCTAAGATAGACAGGGTGGCATTGGTGTCACGTGCTCGTCTCATCGTCCATCGTCGCTACCTCGACGACGTCCGCCTCGACTCGCGTTACCCTAAGATAGACAG
>NW_025236691.1:687-2930 GCF_018294505.1 Triticum aestivum | reverse complement strand
GTGTCACGTGCTTGTCTCGGCGTCCGTCGTCGCTACCACGACGACGTCCGCCTCGACTTACGTTACCCTAAGATAGACAGGGTGGCATTCGTGTAACGTGCTCGTCTCGGCGTCCATCGTTGCTACCGCGACGACGTCCGCCTCGACTCGAGTTTCCCTAAGATAGACAGGGTGGGGGTGGTGCCACGTGCTCATCTCGGCGACCGTCATCACTACAGTCACGACGTCCGTCTCGACTCGCGTTACCCTAAGATAGACAGGGTGGCATTGGTGTCACGTGCTCGTCTCGGCGTCCGTCGTCGCTACCACGACGACGTCCCCCTCGACTCGCGTAACCCTAAGATAGACAGGTTGGCATTGGTGTCATGTGCTCGTCTCGATGTCCGTCGTCGCTACGGTGACGACGTCCGCCTCGACTCGAGTTACCCTAAGATAAAAAGGGTGGCATTCTTGTCACGTGCTCGTCTCGGCGTCCGTCCGTCGCCACCGCGACGACGTCGGCCTCGACTCGCGTTACCCTAAGATAAACAGGGTGGCATTGGTGTCACGTGCTCGTCTCGGCGTCAGTCGTCGCGGTGGCAACGACGTCCACCTCGACTCACGTAACCCTAAGATAGACAGGGTGGCATTGGGGTCACATGCTCATCTCGGCGTCCGTCGTCGCTACCTCGACAACGTCCACCTCGACTCGCGTTACCCTAAGATAGACAGGGTGGCATTCGTGTAACGTGCTCGTCTCGGCGTCCATCGTTGCTACCGCGACGACGTCCGCCTCGACTCGCGTTACCCTAAGATATACAGGGTGGCGGTGTTGCCACGTGCTCATCTCGGCGACCATCATCCCTACAGTCACGACGTCCGCCTCGACTCGCGTTACCCTAAGATAGACAGGGTGGCATTTGTGTCACATGCTCGTCTCGTCGTCCATCGTCGCTACCTCGACGACGTCCGCCTCGACTCGCGTAACCCTAAGATAGACAGGGTGGCATTGGTGTCATGTGCTCGTCTCAGCGTCCGTCGTCGCTACCTCGACGACGTCCGCCTCGACTCGTGTTACCCTAAGATAGACAGGGTGGCATTCGTGTCACGTGCTCGTCTCGGCGTCCGTCGTCGGTACCGCGACGACGTCCGCCTCGACTCGCGTTACCCTAAGATAGACAGGGTGGCATTGGGGTCACATGCTCGTCTCGGCGTCCGTCGTCGCTACCTCGACAACGTCCACCTCGACTCGCGTTTCCCTAAGATAGACAGGGTGGCATTCGTGTAACGTGCTCGTCTCGGCGTCCATCGTTGCTACCGCGACGACGTCCGCCTCTACTCGCGTTACCCTAAGATATACAGGGTGGCGGTGTTGCCACGTGCTCATCTCGGCGACCATCGTCCCTACAGTCACGACGTCCGCCTCGACTCGCGTTACCCTAAGATAGACAGGGTGGCATTTGTGTCACATGCTCGTCTCGTCGTCCATCGTCGCTACCTCGACGACGTCCGCCTCGACTCGCGTAACCCTAAGATAGACAGGGTGGCATTGGTGTCATGTGCTCGTCTCAGCTTCCGTCGTCGCTACCTCGACGACGTCCGCCTCGACTCGCGTTAACCTAAGATAAACAGGGTGGCATTGGTGTCACGTGCTCGTCTCGGCGTCCGTCGTCGGTACCGCGACGACGTCCGCCTCAACTCGCGTTACCATAAGACAGACAGGGTGGCATTGGTGTCACGTGCTCGTCTCGGCGTCCGTCGTCGCTACCGCGACGACTTCTGCCTCGACTCACGTTACTCTAAGATAGACAGGGTGGCATTGGTGTCACGTGCTCGTCTCGGCGTCCGTCGTCGCTACCACGACGACGTCCGCCTCGACTCACGTCACCCTAAGATAGACAGGGTGGCATTCGTGTAACGTGCTCGTCTCGGCGTCCATCGTTGCTACCGCGACGACGTCCGCCTCGACTCGAGTTACCCTAAGATAGACAGGGTGGCGGTGGTGCCACGTGCTCATCTCGGTGACCGTCATCGCTACAGTCACGACGTCCGTCTCGACTCGCGTTACCCTAAGATAGACAGGGTGGCATTCTTGTCACGTGCTCGTCTCGGCGTCCGTCTGTCGCCACCGCGACGACGTTCGCCTCGACTCGCGTTAACCTAAGATAAACAGGGCGGCATTGGTGTCACGTGCTCGTCTCGGCGTCCGTCGTCGCTACCGCGACGACGTCCGCCTCGACTCACATAACCCTAAGCTAGACAGG
>NW_025236691.1:0-677 GCF_018294505.1 Triticum aestivum | reverse complement strand
GGCGTCCGTCTGTCGCTACCGCGACGACGTCCGCCTCGACTCGCGTTAACCTAAGATAAACAGGGTGGCATTGGTGTCACGTGCTCATCTCGGCGTCCGTCGTCGCTACCGCAACGACTTCCGCCTCGACACACGTTACCCTAAGATAGACAGGGTGGCATTGGTGTCACGTTCTCGTCTCAGCGTCCGTCGTCGCTACCACGACGACATCCGCCTCGACTCCCGTTACCCTAAGATAAACAGGGTGGCATTCGTGTAACGTGCTCATCTCGGCGTCCATCGTTGCTACCGCGATGACGTCCGCCTCGACTCGAGTTACCCTAAGATAGACAGGGTGGCGGTGGTGCCACGTGCTCATCTCGGCGACCGTCATCGCTACAGTCACGACGTCCGTCTCGACTCACGTTACCCTAAAATAGACAGGGTGGCATTGGTGTCACGTGCTCGTCTCGGAGTCCGTCGTCGCTACCGCGACGACGTCTGCCTCGACTCGCGTAACCCTAAGATAGACAGGGTGGCATTGGTGTCATGTGCTCGTCTCGGCGTCCGTCGTCGCTACCGCGACGACGTCTGCCTCGACTCGAGTTACCCTAAGATAGACAGGGTGGCATTCTTGTCACGTGCTCGTCTCGGCGTCCGTCTGTCGCTACCGCGACGACGTCCGCCTCGACTCGCGT
>NW_025236690.1:0-5132 GCF_018294505.1 Triticum aestivum | reverse complement strand
GAACACCGGGGTGCATTTATGTGTCGCTCATCAACACTCGCAGTTTTGGCCGATTCTGGCCCGTTTCGTGGAGTATTACGCACTGTTTTGGGGTATCGAAGTGATTTCAAAGATTAACGAACCGCGGGTGCGTTTACGTTTCGGTCATCAACACTTACACTTTTGTCCGATTCTTGCCTTTTTTGTATACTATTACTCACTGTTTTGGGGTCCCGGAGTGATTTCCACGATTAACGAACCCCGGCGTGCGTTTACGTGTCGGTCATCAACACTCACAGTTTTGGCCGATTCTGGCCCGTTTCGTGGACTATTACTCACTTTTTTGGGGCCCTGGAGTGATTTCCACGATTAACGAACCCCTAGGTGCGCTTACGGGTTGGTTATCAACACTCGCGGTTTTTGTCGATTCTGACCCGTTTCGTGGACTGTTACTCACCGTTTTGGGGCCCCAAAGCGATTTCCATGGTTGTTGAACCCCAAGGTGTGCTTAAGTGTAAGTCATCAACAATCGCAGTTTGGGCCGATTCTGGCCCGTTTCTTGGACTGTTACTTAGTTATGGGGTCCCGAAATGACCGCGGGTTGTGTTTACGTGTCGGTCAGCAACACTCACAATTTTGGCCAATTCTAACGTGTTTTGTGGACTATTACTCACTGTTTTTAGGTCCGGAAGTGATTTCCATAGTTGTTGAACCCCAAGGCGCGCTTACCTGTCGGTCATCAATACTCATAGTTTTGGCTGATTCTGGCCCGTATCATGGACTATTACTCACTTTTTTGGGCCCCCGGAGTGATTTCCACGATTAACGAACCACGGGGTGCATTTACGTGTCGGTTATCAACACTCACAGTTTTGGCCAATTCTGGCCCGTTTCTTGGACTATTACTCTGTTTTTGGGTCTCGGCGTGATTTCCATGTTTGATGAACACCGGGGTGCATTTATGTGTCGCTCATCAACACTCGCAGTTTTGGCCGATTCTGGCCCGTTTCGTGGAGTATTACGCACTGTTTTGGGGTATCGAAGTGATTTCAACGATTAACGAACCGCGGGTGCGTTTACGTTTCGGTCATCAACACTTACACTTTTGTCCGATTCTTGCCTTTTTTGTATACTATTACTCACTGTTTTGGGGTCCCGGAGTGATTTCCACGATTAACGAACCCCGGCGTGCGTTTACGTGTCGGTCATCAACACTCATAGTTTTGGCCGATTCTGGCCCGTTTCGTGGACTATTGCTTACTTTTTTGGGGCCCCGGAGTGATTTCCACGATTAAGGAACCCGTGGGTGCGCTTACGGGTTGGTTATCAACACTCGCGGTTTTTGTTGATTCTGACCCGTTTCGTGGACTGTTACTCACCGTTTTGGGGCCCCAAAGCGATTTCCATGGTTGTTGAACCCCAAGGTGCGCTTAAGTGTAAGTCATCAACAATCGCAGTTTAGGCCGATTCTGGCCCGTTTCTTGGACTATTACTTAGTTATGGGGTCCCGAAATGACCGCGGGTTGTGTTTACGTGTCGGTCAGCAACACTCACAATTTTGGACAATTCTAACGTGTTTTGTGGACTATTACTCACTGTTTTTAGGTCCGGAAGTGATTTCCATAGTTGTTGAACCCCAAGGCGCGCTTACCTGTCGGTCATCAATACTCATAGTTTTGGCTGATTCTGGCCCGTATCATGGACTATTACTCACTTTTTTGGGCCCCCGGAGTGATTTCCACGATTAACGAACCACGGGGTGCATTTACGTGTCGGTCATCAACACTCACAGTTTTGGCCAATTCTGGCCCGTTTCTTGGACTATTACTCTGTTTTTGGGTCTCGGCGTGATTTCATTGTTTGATGAACACCGGGGTGCATTTATGTGTCGCTCATCAACACTCGCAGTTTTGGCCGATTCTGGCCCGTTTCGTGGAGTATTACGCACTGTTTTGGGGTAACGAAGTGATTTCAACGATTAACGAACCGCGGGTGCGTTTACGTTTCGGTCATCAACACTTACACTTTTGTCCGATTCTTGCCTTTTTTGTATACTATTACTCACTGTTTTGGGGTCCCGGAGTGATTTCCACGATTAACGAACCCCGGCGTGCGTTTACGTGTCGGTCATCAACACTCACAGTTTTGGCCGATTCTGGCCCGTCTCGTGGACTATTACTCACTTTTTTGGGGCCCCGGAGTGATTTCCACGATTAACGAACCCCTGGGTGCGCTTACGGGTTGGTTATCAACACTCGCGGTTTTTGTCGATTCTGACCCGTTTCGTGGACTGTTACTCACCGTTTTGGGGCCCCAAAGCGATTTCCATGGTTGTTGAACCCCAAGGTGCGCTTAAGTGTAGGTCATCAACAATCGCAGTTTGGGCTGATTCTGGCCCGTTTCTTGGACTATTACTTAGTTATGGGGTCCCGAAATGACCCCGGGTTGTGTTTACGTGTCGGTCAGCAACACTCACAATTTTGGCCAATTCTAACGTGTTTTGTGGACTATTACTCACTGTTTTTAGGTTCGGAAGTGATTTCCATAGTTGTTGAACCCCAAGGCGCGCTTACCTGTCGGTCATCAATACTCATAGTTTTGGCTGATTCTGGCCCGTATCATGGACTATTACTCACTTTTTTGGGCCCCCGGAGTGATTTCCACGATTAACGAACCACGGGGTGTATTTACGTGTCGGTCATCAACACTCACAGTTTTGGCCAATTCTGGCCCGTTTCTTGGACTATTACTCTGTTTTTGGGTCTCGGCGTGATTTCCATGTTTTATGAACACCGGGGTGCATTTATGTGTCGCTCATCAACACTCGCAGTTTTGGCCGATTCTGGCCCGTTTCGTGGAGTATTACGCACTGTTTTGGGGTATCGAAGTGATTTCAAAGATTAACGAACCGCGGGTGCGTTTACGTTTCGGTCATCAACACTTACACTTTTGTCCGATTCTTGCCTTTTTTGTATACTATTACTCACTGTTTTGGGGTCCCGGAGTGATTTCCACGATTAACGAACCCCGGCGTGCGTTTACGTGTCGGTCATCAACACTCACAGTTTTGGCCGATTCTGGCCCGTTTCGTGGACTATTACTCACTTTTTTGGGGCCCCGGAGTGATTTCCACGATTAACGAACCCCTGGGTGCGCTTACGGGTTGGTTATCAACACTCGCGGTTTTTGTCGATTCTGACCCGTTTCGTGGACTGTTACTCACCGTTTTGGGGCCCCAAAGCGATTTCCATGGTTGTTGAACCCCAAGGTGCGCTTAAGTGTAAGTCATCAACAATGGCAGTTTGGGCCGATTCTGGCCCGTTTCTTGGACTATTACTTAGTTATGGGGTCCCGAAATGACCACGGGTTGTGTTTACGTGTCGGTCAGCAACACTCACAATTTTGGCCAATTCTAACGTGTTTTGTGGACTATTACTCACTGTTTTCAGGTCCCGAAGTGATTTCCATAGTTGTTGAACCCCAAGGCCCGATTACGTGTCGGTCATCAATACTCATAGTTTTGGCTGATTCTGGCCCGTATCATGGACTATTACTCACTTTTTTGGGCCCCCGGAGTGATTTCCACGATTAACAAACCACGGGGTGCATTTACGTGTCGGTCATCAACACTCACAGTTTTGGCCAATTCTGGCCCGTTTCTTGGACTATTACTCTGTTTTTGGGTCTCGGCGTGATTTCCATGTTTGACGAACACCGGGGTGCATTTATGTGTCGCTCATCAACACTCGCAGTTTTGGCCGATTCTGGCCCGTTTCGTGGAGTATTACGCACTGTTTTGGGGTATCGAAGTGATTTCAATGATTAACAAACCGCGGGGTGCGTTTACGTTTCAGTCATCAACACTTACACTTTTGTCCGATTCTTGCCTTTTTTGTGTACTATTACTCACTGTTTTGGGGTCCCGGAGTGATTTCCACGATTAACGAACCCCGGCGTGCATTTACGTGTCGGTCATCAACACTCACAGTTTTGGCCGATTCTGGCCCGTTTCGTGGACTATTGCTCACTTTTTTGGGGCCCCGGAGTGATTTCCACGATTAACGAACCCTTGGGTGCGCTTACGGGTTGGTTATCAACACTCGCGGTTTTGTCGATTCTGACCCGTTTCGTGGACTGTTACTCACCGTTTTGGGGCCCCAAAGCGATTTCCATGGTTGTTGAACCCCAAGGTGCGCTTAAGTGTAGGTCATCAACAATCGCAGTTTGGGCCGATTCTGGCCCGTTTCTTGGACTATTACTTAGTTATGGGGGTCCCGAAATGACCCCGGGTTGTGTTCACGTGTCGGTCAGCAACACTCACAATTTTGGCCAATTCTAACGTGTTTTGTGGACTATTACTCACTGTTTTTAGGTCCCGAAGTGATTTCCATAGTTGTTGAACCCCAAGGCGCGCTTACGTGTCGGTCATCAATACTCATAGTTTTGGCTGATTCTGGCCCGTATCATGGACTATTACTCACTTTTTTGGGCCCCCGGAGTGATTTCCACGATTAACGAACCACGGGGTGCATTTACGTGTCGGTCATCAACACTCACAGTTTTGGCCGATTCTGGCCCGTTTCTTGGACTATTATTCTGTTTTTGGGTCTCGGCGTGATTTCCATGTTTGATGAACACCGGGGTGCATTTATGTGTCGCTCATCAACACTCGCAGTTTTGGCCGATTCTGGCCCGTTTCGTGGAGTATTACGCATTGTTTTGGGGTATCGAAGTGATTTCAACGATTAACGAACCGCGGGTGCGTTTACGTTTCGGTCATCAACACTTACACTTTTGTCCGATTCTTGCCTTTTTTGTATACTATTACTCACTGTTTTGGGGTCCCGGAGTGATTTCCACGATTAACGAACCCCGGCGTGTGTTTACGTGTCGGTCATCAACACTCACAGTTTTGGCCGATTTCTGGCCCGTTTCGTGGACTATTACTCACTTTTTTGGGGCCCCGGAGTGATTTCCACGATTAACGAACCCCTGGGTGCGCTTACGGGTTGGTTATCAACACTCGCGGTTTTTGTCGATTCTGACCCGTTTCGTGGACTGTTACTCACCGTTTTGGGGCCCCAAAGCGATTTCCATGGTTGTTGAACCCCAAGGTGCGCTTAAGTGTAGGTCATCAACAATCACAGTTTGGG
>NW_025236689.1:0-5134 GCF_018294505.1 Triticum aestivum | reverse complement strand
AGTTTTTTGTTTTGTTTTTTGCATTATTTATTTTCTTTTGTTTTTGCTTTATTTTTTAATTCCTTTTTGCTTTTAGTTTTAGAAAAATTATAAACTTTCTGTTATGCCATTAGTTTTCAAATTTGAAAACACTTTTTTTGTTTTTTTGTTTTCTTTGTTGCTTTATTTATTTTATTTTGTTTCTACTTACAACAAAATACTTATTGTTGCTATTTTTATTTTGTTTTCTGCATTATTTATTTTCTTTTGTTTTTTGCTTTATTTTAAATTCTTTTTTCTTTTAGGTCAGCAAAATTATAAACTTTCTGTTAGTGCCATTAGTTTTCAAATTTGAATAGTTAAAATTTGAATTCTTTGAAATTTGTGTGAATCACAAGTTTGTGATTAACTTTACTAAAAAAATGAACATAGATGCGCCTATAGAGTGTTCTTGGTGAGAACATAGTTGACAAGGAGTGAAATGGGATTAATGGTATTACGAGGGCCGAACCATAAGACATTAAAGCATTTCAAATGAACTCTGAAAAAGTTGAAAGTTGGCATGGTATCATAAATTCACCCACATAGCATGTGCATACAAAACGGACAATGGTATCATACTCGTGTGTTACAAAGTTGGCATGGTATCATCATAATAGTTGCGGGAGAAAGTCTTCACTTTTTCTTCGCTTGTGTCATTTGCTTATTGCGCCGTAACCATGGATAATCTTCATTGTTTATCAGGATGCTGGGGTCAGCCTTGATTTTGAAGGGAGGAATTTCATAAAACTTTTCATAATCTTCAGACATGTCTGTCTTGCCCTCCACTCCCACGATGTCTATTTTTCCTGAAAGAACTATGTGGCGCTTTGGCTCATCGTATGATGTATTCGCTTCCTTATCTTTTCTTTTTCTCGGTCTGGTAGACATGTCCTTCACATAGATAACCTGTGCCACATCATTGGCTAGGACAAACGGTTCGTCAGTGTACCCAAGATTTTTCAGATCCACTGTTGTCATTCCGTACTGTGGGTCTACCTGTACCCCGCCTCCTGACAGATTAACCCATTTGCACTTAAACAAAGGGACCTTAAAATCATGTCCGTAGTCAAGTTCCCATATGTCCACTATGTAACCATAATATGTGTCCTTTCCCCTCTCGGTTGTTGCATCAAAGCGGACACCGCTGTTTTGGTTGGTGCTCTTTTGATCTTGGTCAATCGTGTAAAATGTATTCCCATTTATCTCGTATCCTTTCCAAATCGTAACAGTCGAAGATGGTCCCCTGGACAACAAGTACATCTCATCACAAACAGTGTTGTCACCTCTGAGACGTGTTTCCAACCAACTGCTGAAAGTCTTAATGTGTTCACATGTAATCCAGTCGTCGCACTACTCCGGGTGTTTGGAGCGCAGACTGTTCTTGTGTTCATCGACATACGGGGTCACCAAGGTAGAGTTCTGTAGAACTGTGTAGTGTGCTTGATACCAAGAATATCCATCCCTGCATATTATTGAGTCCCTTCCAAGCGTGCCTTTTCCAGTCAGTCTTCCCTCATACCGCGATTTAGGGAGACCTATCTTCTTAAGGCCAGGAATAAAGTCAACACAAAACCCGATGACATCCTCTGTTTGATGGCCCATGGAGATGCTTCCTTCTGGCCTAGCGCAGTTACGAACATATTTCTTTAGGACTCCCATGAACCTCTCAAAGGGGTACATATTGTGTAGAAATACGGGGCACAGAATGACAATCTCGTCAACTAGATGAACTAGGACGTGCGTCATGATATTGAAGAAGGATGGTGGGAACACCAGCTCGAAACTGACAAGACATTGCACCACATCACTCCTTAGCCTTGGTATGATTTCTGGATCGATCACCTTCTGAGAGATTGCATTGAGGAATGCACATAGCTTCACAATGGCTAATCGGACGTTTTCCGGTAGAAGCCCCCTCAATGCAACTTGAAGCAGTTACGTCATAATCACGTGGTAGTCATGAGACTTTAGGTTCTGAAACTTTTTCTCTGCCATATTTATTATTCCTTTTATATTCGACGAGAAGCCAGTCGGGACCTTCATACTAAGCAGGCATTCAAAGAAGATTTCCTTCTCTTCTTTAGTAAGAGCATAGCTGGCAGGACCTTCATACTGCTTTGGAGGCATGCCGTCTTTTTCGTGCAAACATTGCAGGTCCTCCCGTGCCTCAGCTGTATCTTTTGTCTTCCCATACACACCCAAGAAGCCTAGCAAGTTCACACAAAGGTTCTTCGTCACATGCATCATGTCGATCGAAGAGCGGACCTCTAGGTCTTTCCAGTAGGGTAGGTCCCAAAATATAGATTTCTTCTTCCACATGGGTGTGTGTCCCCCAGCGTCACTCGGAACAGCTAGTCCGCCAGGACCCTTTCCAAAGATTACGTGTAAATCATTGACCATAGCAAGTACGTGATCACCGGTACGCATGGCGGGCTTCTTCCGGTGATCTGCCTCGCCTTTGAAATGCTTGCTGAGGGAGTCCTGGACTAGGGGGTGTCCGGATAGCCGAACTATCATCATCGACCGGACTCCAAGACTATGAAGATACAAGATTGAAGACTTCGTCCTGTGTCCGGATGGGACTTTCCTTGGCGTGGAAGGCAAGCTTGGCGATACAGATATGTAGATCTCCTACCATTGTAACCGACTTTGTGTAACCCTAGCCCTCTCCGATGTTTATATAAACTGGATGGTTTTAGTCCATAGGACGAACAACAATCATACCATAGGCTAGCTTCTAGGGTTTAGCCTCCTTGACCTCGTGGTAGATCTACTCTTGTAATACCCACATCATCAATATCAATCAAGCAGGACGTAGGGTTTTACCTCCATCAAGAGGGCCCGAACCTGGGTAAAACATCGTGTCCCTTGTCTCCTGTTACCATCCGCCTAGACGCACAGTTCGGGACCCCCTACCCGAGATCCGCTGGTTTTGACACCGACATTGGTGCTTTCATTGAGAGTTCCTCTGTGTCGTCACCGATAGGCTCGATGGCTCCTTCGATCGTCAACAACGACGTAGTCCAGGGTGAGACTTTTCTCCCCGGACAGATCTTCGTATTCGGTGGCTTTGCACTGCGGGCCAATTCGCTTGGCCATATGGAGCAGATGGAAAGCTACGCCCCTGGCCGTCAGGTTAGATTTGGCAGTTTGAACTTCACGGCTGACATCCGCGGAGACTTGATCTTCGATGGATTCGAGCCACAGCCGAGCGCGCCGCACTGTCACGATGGGCATGATTTAGCTCTGCAGCCGGATAGTGCCCTGGAGGCCGCACACGAGTCCGCTCCGACCCTCAATTCGGAGCCGGCTACGCAGATCGAGGACGGGTGGCTAGACACTGCCTCGGGGGCTGCAACCTCTACGGCGATGGAGCCGAATACTAACCTTATCCCTTGTGAAGCTCGTGACTCCGAGGTGCCGGACTCCTCGCCGGACTCCGAACCTCCCGCGCCCCCTCCAATCGAATCCGATTGGGCGCCGATCATGGAGTTCACCGCTGTGGACATCTTTCAACACTCACCTTTCGGTGACATCCCGAGTTTGCTAAAGTATCTCTCGTTATCAGGAGAGACCTGGCCGGACTGCGGTCAGGACGGTTGGGATGCGGACGACGAAGAAATTCAAGGCCCACCCACCACCCACTTAGTAGCCACTATCAATGATCTAACCGACATGCTAGACTTCGACTCCGAAGACATCGACGGTATGGACGACGATGCCGGAGACGACCAAGAACCAGCGCCTACTGGGCACTGGAAAGCCACCTCAACTCATGACGTATACATGGTGGATACACCAAAAGGAAGCGATAACGAGGAACAACGGGACGTGGCGAAGGACAACTCCCCCGACAAACAACCAAAACAGCGACGCAAGCGCCGCCCGAAGTCCCGCCTCGATAACAACGACACCCATACTGACCCAGCCTTAGAGCAGGGCGAAGCAGTGGACGACGAACATGCCACCAAGCAACCATCCGAATAGGATGAATTGGACAAGCAACCCATCCCCGGCAAAAACAACAGTCCAGACGATCTCATGCCGGACACATCACCGGAGCATAAGAACCTTCATAAAAGGCTCGTCGCCACTACAAGAAGTTTGAAGAAGCAAAAGCGGAAGCTCAAAACAGCGAAGGACACACTCAGAATGAGATGGAGCAAAGTACTCAATACCGCAGATAAATATGGCGATAGTCACCAGGCAAAGAGCTACCCGAAGCGCAAGCTGTTGCCCGAATTTGATGAGGAGGCCGTAGAGCCCCCACAGTCAAAAAAGAAAGAGGCCGCCTGGCCGGATAGACGACCAGATGACAGGCTAAGAGCGGCAAGCGGCGCCGCACACAAGCCGGCACACGATCCACATAAGGATCCTCGCAAAAAGGATGGCCCGGTCAGGTCCATCTATGGGCCAAAAAAGAAGACTCCAGGGAGCAACACAACCCACCGAGTGTTTGAAGACAACGACACACCTAAATACAGGGGCGCCGCACACCCACTATGTTTCACCGATGAGGTACTGGATCACGAATTTCCAGCGGGATTCAAACCCGTAAACATAGAGGCATATGACGGAACAACAGACCCCTGAGTCTGGATTGAGGATTATATCCTACACATACATATGGCCAGAGGAGACGATCTCCATGCCATAAAATATCTACCCCTCAAGCTCAAAGGGCCAGCTCGGCATTGGCTCAAAAGCCTCCCAGAAAATACCATTGGAAGTTGGGAAGAGCTCGAGGATGCGTTTCGAGCAAATTTTCAGGGGACTTATGTCCGCCCTCCGGATGCAGACGATTTAAGTCACATAACTCAACAACCCGGAGAGTCAGCACGCAAATTCTGGAATAGGTTCCTCACCAAAAAGAACCAAATAGTCGACTGTCCGGACGCCGAAGCCTTAGCAGCCTTTAAGCATAACGTCCGAGACGAATGGCTCGCCAGACACCTCGGCCAGGAAAAACCAAGAACAATGGCCGCGCTAACAAGCCTCATGACCCGCTTTTGCGCGGGGGGAGATAGCTGGCTGGCAAGATGCAGCACCAGCGACCCGAGTACATCCGAGGTCAGGGATGGAAATGGGAAATCACGACGCAGAAAAGATCAGC
>NW_025236688.1:0-5135 GCF_018294505.1 Triticum aestivum | reverse complement strand
TTTCTTTGTCTGTTGGGACATAGGGTATCCCAAGAAGCAGAAGCAAAAGGGAAAGTCCAAAACAGGTGTTGCAGAGTTTCTTCTTGCTGATAGCTTAGAGTAGCACAATTGTAGTTGTCTAGATGAAAAGTTTTCCTCCTAAGCAGGTTCCTTGTATTTAGCCTATCGTGCAGAAGTCTCCAAAAGAATACCTTGTGCTTTGGCTGGCAAGAACTCTTCCAAATCCAACTGAACTGTGGAGGAATAATTTTGACTCCTATCAAAATTTTGTAAGCTTTGGCCATAGAAAAAGTATTGTTTCCCCACATATAACTCCACGAGTCCAAGTGCTCTCTAAAATAAGATCCTCTTAAAGTATGACAAATCTCCTCCATTATCTCAAATTCCATGAAGGCTTCCTAAGTCAGTGGCAGGTGAAATAAGTCTTCCAAGTATTCAAACTAAAGCACCCTCTGCACTGAGAGGTTCTGATCTTTTACAAAGGAGTATAGATGAGGAAAAAATTGATTCAGACAGGCAGAGTGCCATAGGTCAGACCAAAACAGAGCAGATTTACCATCTCCAATTGTGCATCTTGCCATGGATTTATAACTGTCAATGAGCCTCAAATTGCACTTCCGCCAAAAGGATCCTTCCCATTTTTGCCCAGGCAGGATGCCATTGTTATAGTAAGCCTCCCAAATTAGGTTGACCCAAGGAATATCCTCCCTATTATAAAATTTGTGAAGGTTTTTAAGCAGAAGAGCTTGATTTTGCACAAGGATGTTCATCACTCCAAGGCCACCCTGATTTTTTGGTCTACAAACAGTGGATCATGCTACCATAGCAAGTCTATGGTCTTCCAAATCTGGTCCCCGCCAAAGACAATGTCTTAGGTATTTTTTAACTTGGTTTTTGATGGTTATAGGCACATCAAGGCAGCCCACGAAATATATAATTAGAGAATTGAGCACTGACTTGACCAGAAGCAACCTACTAGCAAGGGTCATAAAAGAGGATAGACCCACTAGCTTTTTAGCAATTATGTTTACTAGAGGCAAACATTGTTCAACTGTTGGTTTTAAAGGCCCAAGAGGCATGCCCAGGTAATTAAAAGGAAATGAGCCAGGAGTACTGGTCAGTATTTCCATTTTCTCATCATTGACATTGATTGATATGAGGTTGGATTTGTTATAGTTGACCTTTAAACCAGTACCATATGCAAAAGTGTGAAGTAGAGATTTGAGGCAGTGGAGTTGTGTGGCATCAGCTTGCATGAGAATCAAAGTATCATTTGCATACTGCACAATTGGAAAATCTGGACATGACTGCACTTGCAAAGGAGGAGTAAGAAGAATCAGGTTCATAGCTCTGTTCATGATTGACTGCAGCAGGTCAGTAGCAAGCAGAAAGAGGAGGGGAGAGAGGAGATCCCCTTGCCTTACTCCTCTGAGACAGTAGAATTTTTTCCTAGGAATGCCATTGAGAAGCACTTGTGAAGAGGCAGATATAAATAACATTTTGATCCAACCAATCCATCTATCTCCAAAATCCATTGCTTTTAGAATTTCAATAATTGTAGAGTGTTCAATGAGGTCAAATGCCTTTTCAAAATCTAATTTTAGCACAAGAACTTCCTCCTTTGACTTGTGGCATTGATGTAGGTATTCATAGGCCCAGCCAAGACAGTCATGAATAGCTCTTTCCTTTAGGAAACCCTACTGATTGATATGAACCATTTTGAGAATCACCTTTTGCAATCTGTTGGCTAGCAATTTAGTGATGAGCTTGAGACAGCAGTTTAGCAGAGAAATAGGCCTGAAATCATTTGCAGTAGTTGGAGTGGGCCCCTTGGGAACTAATGTGATGAAAGAAGTGTTGATACTCTCTACTGAAATTTGCCCTGCATAGATATCATGTTTCAGCCTAGTGACATCAGGCTTTATAATATCCCAGCAGGTCTTAAAGAACTCATTGTTAAATCCATCAGGACCAGGAGACTTGTCTGATGGCATGTTTTTAACCACCTCATTTATTTCTTCCTCAGAGAAAGGAATTTCCAGCTGCTCAAAGTCTGAAGGGCTAGCTTGATGCTGCAACAAGGAATTTAAGTCAAAGTGCATTGTGGTTTGCTAAGATTGCCCTAATGTGTTCTTGAAGGCATTCCACAGAAGAGCTAATTTTCCTGCATGATCTATTATTTCCACTTGGTCAACATTTTTTAGCATTGCAATGTGGTTATGCATGTAGTTAATAGATGCCTTTGTATGAAAGAACTTTGTGTTTTCATCACCAAATTTTACCCCCTTGATCTTTCCTCGCTGTTTCCAATTGATCTTATGGTTTTTCAGCAAAATGAGCAGATGCTCCTTTAGAATCACCCTGCAGTTCCATTCAAAATCTCCTAGGTCTTTGAATTGTTCAAACAAATCAAACAAGCAAATGACCTCATTAATTGCTGCAATTCTATCCTTAAGGCAAGAAAGATTTTTAGCCCAAAGCTTTAGTGCCCTTCTCAGGTTTTTGAACTTGGCATTCAAGCTTTTTGCTGCATCAAGATTACCCACAGGAATGGCCCAAGCTGCAGAGACAATTTCTTTAAAGTCAGAGTGCTTTAGCCAGTAATTTTCAAATCTAAAAATCTTTTCCTTTGGAATAGTAGTTCCAATTTTGATGACACATGGGAGGTGATCAGAGATAGGCCTAGAAAGAGGCATAGCAATTGTATCAGGATAAGAAGTCATCCATGAAGCAGAGGTAAAGAACTAGTCCAGTTTTTCCAACAAAGGGCTCTATTGCATATTACTCCAGCTGTATTTTCTACCATGGAGTGGAAGCTCAATTAATCCAAGATTTCTAATGGCTTCATTAAAAAGCATCATTTCATTAACATTCCCCAGGTATGTTTCTGTCAGAAGGAGCTCTAATAAAGTTGAAATCTCCAACTAGAATCCAGTTAGTGTCCAGTGGCATATGAATGTTTGAAAACCAATTGATGAACTCAACTTTATCTGCTTGTTCACATGGCCCATAGATGTTGGTGAGGATCCAAGTTTGGTTTGACAGAAAACTAGTGAAACTGATTGAGAGAGAGAATCTATTTTGAAATATGACCTCTCCCTCAAAGAGAGAGCCATTCCAGGTGATTAAAAGCCCACCAGAAGCACCAATTGAGGGCAGAAAAGCAAATTTATTTAGCCTGTTAGGACAGAAATTTTTGATGTAAGCAGCATCAGAATGCTCTCTCTTGGTTTCCTGAAGACAGAGGATGGCACATGCATTTTCCTCAATTTTTTGTCCTAGAGCTAGCCACTTGTCAGGTGAGTTAATCCCTCGGATGTTCCAGTTCAAAATATTCCAGCTTCTGTTTTGATTATTCATGGACAAACATTTAGGAGTGTATCCAGAGACCAAGTTCCATCACTTGGCCAGACCCATAGAGTTAATAACAGACAAGACAGCAGGGCAAACAAATTCAGCACATACAACAACCACATCAACCAGAGCATAGCAAAAGAGAGAATTTCCTTGACGATTTTAGAGTAGCAAAGTGCACTGACAAGAGAACAAGGGCTATCACAACTAGTCCAAATGCCCCAAAATTTACAACCAAAAGGAATAGGGATACATGCCACCACAGTAAATCCCTCTCTGCCTACTACAAATATATAGAGCTTGATCATCTAAACACATGGGGAGTCCTACTTGTCCTCATTGGATGGGAGCATCCCAGCCAAATCCTCTCCCACCTTCCTCTTTGGCTTCTTAGAGATTTTTCCCTCCAAGTCGTGATCAGCCACCTCTGTTTGTACAAGAGGTGTCTTTCCTCCCCTTATTTATTTTTTGGAATTTTCAGCTCCAAAAGGCTGAAGAAGGGCCATGGATTCCAGGTCTTGCTGGTTTGAAGAATCACCAGCATTCTCCTTATTAGTATCCTGTTGTTGTGAATCATCCAAGAGTTGTTGGCACACAGGAGCTGGGGTTTTAACAGAGAGAGAAGGAGCTCCCTCCAAAGGCTTTTGTTCAAAATGTTCCTTCCAAAGCAAAAGTCCTTCTTCTGAAACTTTGATATTGGCAGCATTCATCCCCTTGTTAGCCAAAGGAACAGGGCTTCCTCTTGGAGAGCTGACACCATGCACATCAGAACTATTTTCAGGCAACTGTTCAGAAGTTTTATTTTCCAGGACTATGTGCTCAGCAGGCATGTCCACCACAAGAACTGGCTGTAGCTATGGCTCCTCCAAAACAACTGCAGGAATTACAACATCCATGGGGACATCCTCAGCTTCAGGCTCCTGAACAATAGGAAGTGCAGGTACATCTTGATCCTCCTCCTGGTAATCCTGCATCACAAGCTCTAGACCATTGCCCACTAAGGGCTGCAAAGGAGGAATCCGATTAACTTCCTCACTTGCATGAGAGGAGAGCCCCTCAGTTAATGAGACAGTGGTAGTAATGCTACTGTGGCCATCCAAAGGGGTGGCATCTCCTCACCATCATCCTAGGCTATTTCCTCCTGGTGAACACCATGCAGAAAATCCAATCCTTCCTCAAGAACCACATTATTAATAGCTTGAGGCTGCAAGGCCCAGTGCCCATCCTCTGCATCCTTGTCATCAAGCTGAGCAGGCTGAGGGTTTTGGTGAAATCCAGGGAAGGCATTATTGTTGCCAGGTAAAGGATGAGGGTCTACATTGTCAGGTGGTATTGGGTCCTCATCCGCAGGAGCCCCTCCCATCATGTGCTGAAGAAGAATTTCTACAGAAGAGGACCAAGCATCTTCATCTAACACTTCACCTTCAGACCACCTAGCACTTTTTGGAATGGAGTCCAAATCTCTGACTTTTTCTTTTGCAATGACTCTACCCATGTGTTGTGGGTCATTTTCCCTAGAAACTAATCTCCCAAAGTGACTGATGGCCCTGGCAATATCTTCTGAATTACGAAAGTCAAACGGGACAGCAAGAATGAGCAGCCAAACAGTTCTATTAAACTGAGTTCCTCTGCAGTTGCGGCCACTATCATGGTTATGGAAGGAGATGAAAACATCCCCGAATTGGTGAGGACTCTACAGAACCAAACGATCTCTGTCTCTAGGATTAACAAAGAGCACATAAGAGCGATGAATCTCTCCGATCTGAACTTGCTGAACATCC
>NW_025236687.1:0-5135 GCF_018294505.1 Triticum aestivum | reverse complement strand
TTTCTTTGTCTGTTGGGACATAGGGTATCCCAAGAAGCAGAAGCAAAAGGGAAAGTCCAAAACAGGTGTTGCAGAGTTTCTTCTTGCTGATAGCTTAGAGTAGCACAATTGTAGTTGTCTAGATGAAAAGTTTTCCTCCTAAGCAGGTTCCTTGTATTTAGCCTATCGTGCAGAAGTCTCCAAAAGAATACCTTGTGCTTTGGCTGGCAAGAACTCTTCCAAATCCAACTGAACTGTGGAGGAATAATTTTGACTCCTATCAAAATTTTGTAAGCTTTGGCCATAGAAAAAGTATTGTTTCCCCACATATAACTCCACGAGTCCAAGTGCTCTCTAAAATAAGATCCTCTTAAAGTATGACAAATCTCCTCCATTATCTCAAATTCCATGAAGGCTTCCTAAGTCAGTGGCAGGTGAAATAAGTCTTCCAAGTATTCAAACTAAAGCACCCTCTGCACTGAGAGGTTCTGATCTTTTACAAAGGAGTATAGATGAGGAAAAAATTGATTCAGACAGGCAGAGTGCCATAGGTCAGACCAAAACAGAGCAGATTTACCATCTCCAATTGTGCATCTTGCCATGGATTTATAACTGTCAATGAGCCTCAAATTGCACTTCCGCCAAAAGGATCCTTCCCATTTTTGCCCAGGCAGGATGCCATTGTTATAGTAAGCCTCCCAAATTAGGTTGACCCAAGGAATATCCTCCCTATTATAAAATTTGTGAAGGTTTTTAAGCAGAAGAGCTTGATTTTGCACAAGGATGTTCATCACTCCAAGGCCACCCTGATTTTTTGGTCTACAAACAGTGGATCATGCTACCATAGCAAGTCTATGGTCTTCCAAATCTGGTCCCCGCCAAAGACAATGTCTTAGGTATTTTTTAACTTGGTTTTTGATGGTTATAGGCACATCAAGGCAGCCCACGAAATATATAATTAGAGAATTGAGCACTGACTTGACCAGAAGCAACCTACTAGCAAGGGTCATAAAAGAGGATAGACCCACTAGCTTTTTAGCAATTATGTTTACTAGAGGCAAACATTGTTCAACTGTTGGTTTTAAAGGCCCAAGAGGCATGCCCAGGTAATTAAAAGGAAATGAGCCAGGAGTACTGGTCAGTATTTCCATTTTCTCATCATTGACATTGATTGATATGAGGTTGGATTTGTTATAGTTGACCTTTAAACCAGTACCATATGCAAAAGTGTGAAGTAGAGATTTGAGGCAGTGGAGTTGTGTGGCATCAGCTTGCATGAGAATCAAAGTATCATTTGCATACTGCACAATTGGAAAATCTGGACATGACTGCACTTGCAAAGGAGGAGTAAGAAGAATCAGGTTCATAGCTCTGTTCATGATTGACTGCAGCAGGTCAGTAGCAAGCAGAAAGAGGAGGGGAGAGAGGAGATCCCCTTGCCTTACTCCTCTGAGACAGTAGAATTTTTTCCTAGGAATGCCATTGAGAAGCACTTGTGAAGAGGCAGATATAAATAACATTTTGATCCAACCAATCCATCTATCTCCAAAATCCATTGCTTTTAGAATTTCAATAATTGTAGAGTGTTCAATGAGGTCAAATGCCTTTTCAAAATCTAATTTTAGCACAAGAACTTCCTCCTTTGACTTGTGGCATTGATGTAGGTATTCATAGGCCCAGCCAAGACAGTCATGAATAGCTCTTTCCTTTAGGAAACCCTACTGATTGATATGAACCATTTTGAGAATCACCTTTTGCAATCTGTTGGCTAGCAATTTAGTGATGAGCTTGAGACAGCAGTTTAGCAGAGAAATAGGCCTGAAATCATTTGCAGTAGTTGGAGTGGGCCCCTTGGGAACTAATGTGATGAAAGAAGTGTTGATACTCTCTAGTGAAATTTGCCCTGCATAGATATCATGTTTCAGCCTAGTGACATCAGGCTTTATAATATCCCAGCAGGTCTTAAAGAACTCATTGTTAAATCCATCCGGACCAGGAGACTTGTCTGATGGCATGTTTTTAACCACCTCATTTATTTCTTCCTCAGAGAAAGGAATTTCCAGCTGCTCAAAGTCTGAAGGGCTAGCTTGATGCTGCAACAAGGAATTTAAGTCAAAGTGCATTGTGGTTTGCTAAGATTGCCCTAATGTGTTCTTGAAGGCATTCCACAGAAGAGCTAATTTTCCTGCATGATCTATTATTTCCACTTGGTCAACATTTTTTAGCATTGCAATGTGGTTATGCATGTAGTTAATAGATGCCTTTGTATGAAAGAACTTTGTGTTTTCATCACCAAATTTTACCCCCTTGATCTTTCCTCGCTGTTTCCAATTGATCTTATGGTTTTTCAGCAAAATGAGCAGATGCTCCTTTAGAATCACCCTGCAGTTCCATTCAAAATCTCCTAGGTCTTTGAATTGTTCAAACAAATCAAACAAGCAAATGACCTCATTAATTGCTGCAATTCTATCCTTAAGGCAAGAAAGATTTTTAGCCCAAAGCTTTAGTGCCCTTCTCAGGTTTTTGAACTTGGCATTCAAGCTTTTTGCTGCATCAAGATTACCCACAGGAATGGCCCAAGCTGCAGAGACAATTTCTTTAAAGTCAGAGTGCTTTAGCCAGTAATTTTCAAATCTAAAAATCTTTTCCTTTGGAATAGTAGTTCCAATTTTGATGACACATGGGAGGTGATCAGAGATAGGCCTAGAAAGAGGCATAGCAATTGTATCAGGATAAGAAGTCATCCATGAAGCAGAGGTAAAGAACTAGTCCAGTTTTTCCAACAAAGGGCTCTATTGCATATTACTCCAGCTGTATTTTCTACCATGGAGTGGAAGCTCAATTAATCCAAGATTTCTAATGGCTTCATTAAAAAGCATCATTTCATTAACATTCCCCAGGTATGTTTCTGTCAGAAGGAGCTCTAATAAAGTTGAAATCTCCAACTAGAATCCAGTTAGTGTCCAGTGGCATATGAATGTTTGAAAACCAATTGATGAACTCAACTTTATCTGCTTGTTCACATGGCCCATAGATGTTGGTGAGGATCCAAGTTTGGTTTGACAGAAAACTAGTGAAACTGATTGAGAGAGAGAATCTATTTTGAAATATGACCTCTCCCTCAAAGAGAGAGCCATTCCAGGTGATTAAAAGCCCACCAGAAGCACCAATTGAGGGCAGAAAAGCAAATTTATTTAGCCTGTTAGGACAGAAATTTTTGATGTAAGCAGCATCAGAATGCTCTCTCTTGGTTTCCTGAAGACAGAGGATGGCACATGCATTTTCCTCAATTTTTTGTCCTAGAGCTAGCCACTTGTCAGGTGAGTTAATCCCTCGGATGTTCCAGTTCAAAATATTCCAGCTTCTGTTTTGATTATTCATGGACAAACATTTAGGAGTGTATCCAGAGACCAAGTTCCATCACTTGGCCAGACCCATAGAGTTAATAACAGACAAGACAGCAGGGCAAACAAATTCAGCACATACAACAACCACATCAACCAGAGCATAGCAAAAGAGAGAATTTCCTTGACGATTTTAGAGTAGCAAAGTGCACTGACAAGAGAACAAGGGCTATCACAACTAGTCCAAATGCCCCAAAATTTACAACCAAAAGGAATAGGGATACATGCCACCACAGTAAATCCCTCTCTGCCTACTACAAATATATAGAGCTTGATCATCTAAACACATGGGGAGTCCTACTTGTCCTCATTGGATGGGAGCATCCCAGCCAAATCCTCTCCCACCTTCCTCTTTGGCTTCTTAGAGATTTTTCCCTCCAAGTCGTGATCAGCCACCTCTGTTTGTACAAGAGGTGTCTTTCCTCCCCTTATTTATTTTTTGGAATTTTCAGCTCCAAAAGGCTGAAGAAGGGCCATGGATTCCAGGTCTTGCTGGTTTGAAGAATCACCAGCATTCTCCTTATTAGTATCCTGTTGTTGTGAATCATCCAAGAGTTGTTGGCACACAGGAGCTGGGGTTTTAACAGAGAGAGAAGGAGCTCCCTCCAAAGGCTTTTGTTCAAAATGTTCCTTCCAAAGCAAAAGTCCTTCTTCTGAAACTTTGATATTGGCAGCATTCATCCCCTTGTTAGCCAAAGGAACAGGGCTTCCTCTTGGAGAGCTGACACCATGCACATCAGAACTATTTTCAGGCAACTGTTCAGAAGTTTTATTTTCCAGGACTATGTGCTCAGCAGGCATGTCCACCACAAGAACTGGCTGTAGCTATGGCTCCTCCAAAACAACTGCAGGAATTACAACATCCATGGGGACATCCTCAGCTTCAGGCTCCTGAACAATAGGAAGTGCAGGTACATCTTGATCCTCCTCCTGGTAATCCTGCATCACAAGCTCTAGACCATTGCCCACTAAGGGCTGCAAAGGAGGAATCCGATTAACTTCCTCACTTGCATGAGAGGAGAGCCCCTCAGTTAATGAGACAGTGGTAGTAATGCTACTGTGGCCATCCAAAGGGGTGGCATCTCCTCACCATCATCCTAGGCTATTTCCTCCTGGTGAACACCATGCAGAAAATCCAATCCTTCCTCAAGAACCACATTATTAATAGCTTGAGGCTGCAAGGCCCAGTGCCCATCCTCTGCATCCTTGTCATCAAGCTGAGCAGGCTGAGGGTTTTGGTGAAATCCAGGGAAGGCATTATTGTTGCCAGGTAAAGGATGAGGGTCTACATTGTCAGGTGGTATTGGGTCCTCATCCGCAGGAGCCCCTCCCATCATGTGCTGAAGAAGAATTTCTACAGAAGAGGACCAAGCATCTTCATCTAACACTTCACCTTCAGACCACCTAGCACTTTTTGGAATGGAGTCCAAATCTCTGACTTTTTCTTTTGCAATGACTCTACCCATGTGTTGTGGGTCATTTTCCCTAGAAACTAATCTCCCAAAGTGACTGATGGCCCTGGCAATATCTTCTGAATTACGAAAGTCAAACGGGACAGCAAGAATGAGCAGCCAAACAGTTCTATTAAACTGAGTTCCTCTGCAGTTGCGGCCACTATCATGGTTATGGAAGGAGATGAAAACATCCCCGAATTGGTGAGGACTCTACAGAACCAAACGATCTCTGTCTCTAGGATTAACAAAGAGCACATAAGAGCGATGAATCTCTCCGATCTGAACTTGCTGAACATCC